>NW_017158259.1:57271-89312 GCF_001652005.2 Ceratina calcarata
ACTCACTCACTCACTCACTCACTCACTCACTCACTCACTCACTCACTCACTCACTCACTCATATTTTTCTCTGACGTGTCCACCCGAAAATTTGCGATCGTCCTCTTTCTGCCAGCCAGACAGTAGGTCTGTTAGCCGGAATCGCGAGTGATACACGGGCAGCTGTCGGTACAACGTTTTCCGTGGACGAGACTGGCTTAATTAGTTGTACGAACCACGCGAATAGAACGGTTCACGGAACCGGACACGTGAACATGCGACGGAACGGACGGTTTCTCGTGCGGACATGGTTCATTAGGTTTCTGGGCTGTTTGCGCGACGAGAATATTTGGCGATAATTAAGAACAGCTTGACGCTTATTATTATGCGACGCGACTGTGGGGTCGTTACCAGTCCAGACCTGGCCTTTGCGCCTTTGTACGAACAAAAATACAAATTACCGTGTGGATTGTCGCATTTGCATTATCCTGCACGAAATGTCATTAACCGGGTTTTCGGAACCGTTTACTTTAACTCAGGAACCTTGTCCGCAGATACTGTAGGTTCATGGAATCTATAAATATGATATACTGCGAAATCTATGAATATTCGTGCATAGTTCAAAATCGAATAACTTTGTATTTTCGACTTAATGAATTAATAGTTTTCTTAGGTGTTACAGAGATTTGTTGATTCGATGATGATTTTTTATTACTGTTCTCATGAAGCCAAACTACTATTCAAATTATTCAGATACATTTATTGTATTATGATCCTATTATTAGAATTGAGTCACGTAGTAGTAGTAACACTTGAATCTTTCCTTAGAATACTTTTCCGGAAAGGCTCGTTCTTCAAAACTCCTAGGCAATTCTAGAAAACGTTTTAGAAATATAGAATAGTTAGAAGAGAAGCAGATGAAAGGGAAATTTGGAACAGGATTGTTTATTTGAATTAACCGGTTGTTACGTTGTATACGCGCGAAACGGGTCGCCCTAGTTAGCCACGACCGCGACCTCATGAAACATACGTATCCGTGCAGTTCTAACTTATAAGATTCACCAGAGCGAAAAGTAGACTGCACCAACATGTGTTCATAGAGGAACGTAAAACTGGCTCGTTTACACGTTGAAAAACAGATTTCTACATGAAGAATCTCACTAAAAATTATTCTTGAAATTCCATGTGGTGAATAATGATTCAGCTTCATTAAAAAAAAATTAAATTGATTAAACGAGAATAATAAACATATTTCAAAAAATGAAATATTTTTATATTTTCTTGATTGCAGATCTTTTTATTTAAAGACAAATATAGATTCAGAATTAAAGAATAAATCAATATAATTTACAACTTCTTTTTAAATTTTGCTAGATTGAAAAAAAAAATTTGATGAACTCAATGTGTATAATTTGATGCATGGAATGTTTAAGTTAGACTGACATTGAAATATAGCGATAAATGACAATCATTTGTTTTATATCCCGAAATTTAACAATTTCTCCCTGAATTAATGAGTAACCTAATAATGTCATCCTGTTTGGCAAGCAACCAAATGAGTTATTTTATACTGGCTTTATCAGCGGATGTCACGTGATTCCAAACGTGCGAATAAGAAAAATCGTTTCTTCGAACTGAGGCTCGCGTCCACTGCACTGATGCGGAGTAGGTTTGGTAGAAAATCATTTGGCGTATTTTTAACTACGGATTCGGTTGAGTAATATCAGGCGGTAACGTAATCTGACATACTTTGAAAATAACCGTAACAAATAAAACGGTGAGATTCCTACGAGACCCGTCTGCCGCTATTTAAAATCTAGCGTTACAAATTATACGTCCTACTTTATTGAGATGACGTATGTGTAAAAGTCGCCCGGAAAAAGATTCGAACCTTGAAAATACAATGAATCGCGCTTCGTACAAGATTCGAAAGCGACCACCATGGTAATTTTCCGTACTTTGAGATGTTTACGTATTTTCTTAGAACAACAGGCGTTTCCAAGAACGCTCTTTCCCTGGCTGATTTGTAGAGACACCTGAATGGTTCGTTGAGAGAATGAAATCCATAAACTCATGGAAAGTATATCTGTTTGCGTCTCACGGACCGCGCTAAATAAAAGCTCATTGTAACGCACGGACTTTTACACGTTCGCCTTACAGCACGAGTCTCGCAACATCTTTCCATTGTTAAATGTTATAAAAAAATTTATTAATATTTTTAATGAATTTGTATTATTTTCAAAATCTGTATAAAAATCATTTATTTGCAAGTATCATTATTGATTGTTATGAGTACGATTATTTTCTTAGAAATAAAAGAATAGTTAGTTGTGTTAATCATTTTCATTCTCCCAATCAATCAAGATTTTCTATAACGCAGTATAATCATTTACTTACATCGAAAGTCCCGATGGTCTCGTTTTCCACGACAATCGCTATCGCTGGAAAGCGACGCGACGTCATATGAGCTGGTCATTTTGGTAACAACAAATTGTTCGAACGCGATATGTACATTAATGTATATAACTACCGGTGTCAGGTGGTTGCCGCGCCTGCGTTTCGATTTACGCACAAAACGAGGGTGCAGCCGACTCTGGCAGAGCTGCTGACCGCGGTTAGAGCAGCGTGCGAGAATAATTCCAATCTGGCCAATCTAAAATTACGCACGAGTCACGATCGATTCACAAAATGCCGCGGCGTCGGAAGCACGTGCTGCTGTTTCTGCTCTTTCAACGCGCTGGGCTATGCTGACTACGACTAAAAATAGTTCTCCCTTCTCCCTTTTTTTACTTTTCTCTGTCCTGTCGTCCTCCACACTCGTCTATTTAATCTCTGTGATTCTCTCTCTCTCTCTCTCTCTCTCTCTCTCTCTCTCTCTCTCTCTCTTTCNATAAAAAGTACTTTAATATTTGAAAAGTGCGGACATTAATAAAGAAAATCTTCCCAGCAATTTTTCACGAAGAATATCTAAAGACGAATTGGGTGAAGGTTTCAATCGGCGAAGATTCTTCGCACACAAGATTATTATTGTAGTCCGGGGTAGTTTATTGCGGCATTATTCTCGTCAAAAGTCCTTCGGTTCGTTTCTTTGCCGAATTGTAATCTAAGCAACCTTCGACCCAGTTTTCAGGGATTGCGTTGATATTTCCCGATGAAACGGTCATTCATTTTCTTCTGCACGAAGTACTATTTTTAGTGGGTCACTGTCAAATTATCCAAGGTTCTCCATAAATCGTTATCGCGCACACAGTGGGATTCGTGTTTAGATGAAAGAATTCTGTTTGGCAAGAGCATCTGTCAATGATGTCCCGACGAATATTGACACTGATAAATGACGTTGAACTTAGTGTTTTGTCACACGGCGTGTTACGTAGTAAGTTTCACTATGTTACAAATAGTCGACCCTGTAAGGAGCACGTTATTAAATTTGGATTTCAAGGCAAGCTCTAAAAGAATCGAGAAACCACCACCTCAGACTGTTTGTGGTTACCAGGCGTCATTACTTAAGGATGTATTGGCTATACAATCAATCCGAAAAAATTGTGTATCTTAGAAAAACGTATTTCTTTTAATTAAAAAGAAATCAGACGTCGAAGAACAATGCTAATAATAAATAGCTACGTGCTAAAAAGTATAGAAGGAAATATCCAATTAATTATCGACGCTGGCTTTTTATATAAAAGTTGTAGGCACTGACATCCTTTATAAGAAAGATTCTATGCATTTTTCTTCTAATTTAAGTATTTAATGAGTTAAGTATGATTATATGGCATTTTATTGATATTGACGAAATCCGACCATTCCGACCATTCCATTTTATAATTTGCAATTTCTGTAGACTTTATAGAATGGAAAGAAATACAATTACACTGATCTTATTCCTACCGCACCCCCCTACCTCCCTCCTAAAAGAATACACAAATGGAAATAGTACAATATTAAGACGCAAATCAGTTTTATGACCGCAAGCAACGTGAGAAGCCAAAAACGTGAAAGAAAACATCAATTTATACCCGGTGTTTGCCACGTTTTACGTCTTTAAAAAGCATGAAGGAGACGCTATGTGTTTTGCAGCAAGGATTTCAGACATAAATATTTGAAAATCGTAAAACGATAAAAGTCGCGCGATAGGAAGATGGTTCGTCATCGACGATTGTGTTCGTATCGGATAAACAAAGCAACGATACGGTAATTCTCGTACATCGTACCCACGATGTCCCATCAATCGATCGTACAATCAATCAATTTTAGGGCTGTCGTTACATCTAGTACAGTAAAAGCTCCATTACATTAATTTGACAAATGTGTTCGTATAAAAGTATTTTCATATAATAGAACAACAAGTAATTAGCATTAGCATTGTATGTATATTTAAAGTAAAATAAAATTAAACGAACATAATTTGTTTAAAAATAATATCTTATATGAAATACAAGATCATAAAATCGATATTTCATCTATTTAACAAAATTGAAGAAAGTCTATCTATGAATCAAAAATCTTTTTTATCAACCAACTAAGTCATATAATTTAGCTAAATATTTTTCAATTGTACGTTTCCAGTTTTTAATGCATTTTCATACAAAATTAATAAATAGGTTTTATCCTAAGCAAGCAAATACATACACAAATATATAAACAGTTAATGTATTTACGCCTACACAATAATAATTTTTATATGACTAATATGTTAAGAATGTTCAGGTGACAAAGGTTCTACTTTTATAAAGGCATGGGTGGATGATAGTACATCCATCTGATTGCACTGAGTATTCATTTACTATTAGCATTGTAACACTGCACCGTCAGTGTTCATTCCTTGAAAATTTCCAAGTAAACGTCAGCGCTAAGGAACACAACAAATAATTTTTCCAACGTTTCCATCCATGTTTCTTCTGTTTATTGCATAAAGAAATTTGACATAGTTCAAAGTTCAGACGAACGTTTCAATATGTGAACATTGGAAGGATTTCTGTGTACACATATAAAATTCTTCTTAATGACATTGTCTACTGTCGTGATTTTAAGTATTTTTAGACGACAAAGAATTACTAAAATATATTCAGAGCTAATTAATCAGCGCGTAAATGCCAGAATAAATACAGTGACGTGCAAATATATCGTTTCTACCTACCCGCTGACCGTCCAAACGTTAATGTTAATCATTATCTCAATATTGTTGCACCGGTTTCTTTCACATTTGCCGAGTAATCATTCCAAACGTGCAACCCAGAATTAAAACACGGTTCACGGGAACCGCAAGCAGAACGATCAAGCCCCGGCGTACCCATAATGACTACGAGAACATAAATTCGCGTCTCTTCTTCTGGTTCGCGCAGGAGGATCAGAAAGAAAAACGAACTGCTGCTGGCGGTCGTTAAATAACAACGCGGAGGTTCGTGGAAGCGAATAAACGAGCAGCGTAACCCAGTTCTCCAGCGGACGATATTCAGAAATCGCGTCGTCGTTGTCGATGTTCGCAGGGTATATTCTCGTTTCGCCGGGTCTTCCGGGTGGATGGCGCGCACCCGAGAAAAGAAACGAAGGAAATGTATACGTATAAACGAATTCGGTGGCCGGGCCGGCGACGAAACCGATGATACCGAAGAACAGATGTTTGCGCGGTCACCGAAATAGACGGGTTCTAAGCTCGTGCGATATACGTATGTATTTCTGTTCGATTTCGCGTACGCAGGCACGCGCGCACGTGAACTCGCGAGAAATTAGCCGAACGATGGCCTGGTTAAACGGTTGTTTTAACGTCGTCGCGCGTCATACTGAATCATGTTCCGAGAGAATATCGAAAGTTCGTGGTAGGTGGAAATTGTTACTTTCGTCGGGGAAAGCGGAATCATAGGAACGACTGTGAAAGGATACGTGTTCCTGGTTCATCTCCGAATGAAGACTCGGGAGAATTCGTTATGTACCTTGCTGCTGCTCTTTTTCACCGGCTACTTTGATCTTTGTTGATTTGGATCGTTTGTAGCAACGTTTCTTACCGATCGAGGAATTTTCAATAAATACAAACACCGAATGGGAGAAGAGAATTTTTTCACGCTGTTACATTTCGCGATTGATTACACTTGGTCCGTTGGTTTCGTTTTTCTTTCTCGTTCTTCGACAGCGACGAGTTGTTCACTGCTTGGTCACGGTTGGGTGCCGCTGGAAACGGAAGGTACTTTAATTTAGGAAATAGGTGGATTAAAATTAGGAAGCGTTAAATGATTATTTCGAATTCCGTGCGTTTCGTTCACACTATTTCAATTTTGATACTCGAGTATCTATTTGCAGTGGGTGTATTATCACCTTCGTGTTAAATCAGCTCTTAAGAAACTCGCCTTCCTATGTCAACACTTTCACACTTCTCCCACCAACCCACACACTTCTATATCACATTCTCTCATTAATATACAGCGACACGATGTTGCGAATCAACCCACTGGAAACCCCGAATCAACCAGACTGACAGCCGCTCAGTACTAATTTGAATCAGAAATAAAAACTGTAACCCACACTCGCGCGCCGTACGACCTGTATCATAAATCCTAATCGCATTCCCTCTAATTGTAAGATTAAAAGTAAAAAGATGAAAGTGTATTTCTATCTCCTGATTGAATTCTTTATGTTCGCATAAATTATTTATATTTATGGCTTATGGAAAAACTATTTTTTATTTTAGATCTTTCTATTAAACTTCTAAAATCATTTTAAGTCAATTTTCATAAGTCTGTAGGTTAATATTTCTTCCTCCTTGTCCTTTATTATTTTCATAATAATTTATATTGTACTCCCTTCATCGCTTTTTCTGTTTGCATTAAATAATGACATATAATATTATCGTATATGACGTATAGTACAGACTAGGGCAATGATTCTCGACCCGTTTTTGATTATGTTAATTTTCTCTATGGGAACAAGACCCGAGAATAATAATAAATCTATGATTGTCCTAAGCTGTACATATTGCTGAAACGAAAGGAAGCGAAGGAGACGAAGACGCGACTGTTACAATCGTTTCCACTCCGACCGGCCTATCCTAAGCTGATTAAGTCGTCCTCGAGGTGGAGACTTTCATTCCGTGTCTGATCGGCTGCGAATAATTTCCGCCGCCCTCCTGCCTTCATCCATTTCTTTCCTTTATTTTTCTCCCCCTTTCCGATCCCACGCGCGGTTCCCTCGCCGCGACAAAGTAATCTCGCCGAGATAAATTATTCGACGCGCGGCGAAAATGCAAATTCACCCCGGCGGTGGGCGAGGGCGGCAATTTATACGCGGGCCGCCGCGGATACTTTGCTCCGGCACCTAAGTGGCCAATCTCTGGGAGCGTACACGCGACCATACAAGCTAATTTATGCGACTGCGTTTCGCGCCACTGACACCCCAAGACCTGAGACGTCGCGTCGCCTCTACGCCGTCTTGAAAATCCCTTTATGATCACGATTTCTGTGAAGGCTGAAAGCCTCGCGAATAGCGTAGGATCCATGTTCCATAGAAAAATTATGATAACTCAGTTTTGGGATGTGAAAGGGGGTTCGAGTGATTTCTTATCTCTTCAACATTCCAAAAACTAATTGTTCCGTACATAGTAAAAGGAAAACAAGGTGTTTTAAAAGAGTAGTCAATCAGCTGAAAGCCATCTTGTTTAATTTTGAGATTAGCCTTTTCGACCCACTTCAAGGCTTCTTTTTTTGGAAAATATGAAATCTTTTTCTTTTATGTCTTTAACTTTTTTTTTACATCCACTAACGCTGGACACCGGCGCATTTTATTACTTTATTCTTTTATACTTTTATTGTTTGTTCTTAATTGTGCAATAATGCAATAAATAATGGCACTCGCTTGGGTCTACGTAAAAATGATTAACGCCGCCTAATGAGCACTCCTTACTTTCCTTTCACCATGGTACGGTGTAACTACATAACTGTTACAGCACTCGATATTCAAGCAAAATAAAATTTAATGATTGATCATGACAATAAAATGCTTACAAATAATGTAAAAAGTAAACTTAGACAATATGTATTTTCTGGGAAGCTGAGAATTGTAAACGATTTTGAAATAAATATTTGTGGTAAACATAAAACCAGTCAAGGAGTGATGAAATCGAACCTTCAATCGTTCGCTGAATCGATATTTGGTATTCTTAGTATTTTGAAAATTTAGATTTGACTCGTGGCACGCGTCATGTTACTAAGAACTTTGAACTACAGGAACATCAATTAATGGCAAATATTGAACAGTTTACATTTTATTGCTTCTGATTGCACCACATGCAAATTAATTCACAGTTTCTCTTTACGAATTCTGCAGAAACAGATATTCGTAGAGAATTTTATATATATAAATAGGAAATAAAACTTCTATATAGTTTAGTATCTGAGAATATAATCTGGAGAACACAGATAATTCGATTGAAAAAAAGTAAATCTCAATTTTGTTAAAGTATTCTAAATGGGTTTTATTAAATATAGAAGATATTATTTATTGGAGTCGAGGTTTTCATTAATTATCATGAGACACAACTGCAGTTTATGCGAGGAACTGCAACATGCTATCATTCCAACAATACTCATTAATTATGGATTAATGCTACACAGAAAAAATTATATACAAGAAGCAGTAAAAGGAGGCTCCAAAGTTTTGACGCGATTGCTTCATTTCCTTATCAGCAATTATCTAACAAGAATGGCACAGCTGTAGTACGTACTTTTGCCAAGAAATACGTAAAAAATGACAACGACTCACGTCAGCGCAGCTCGTTTCTTAAAATGACGTCGATGCAAGCTCGATGACTCGATTACCTTACAGGACATGCTCTATCTCGTTTGGTTCGTTCGACGTCACGTTTTTTTTTCAACCGTGAAAACATTGCCGGACAAGGAATAAAATCTACCGCATTTAACTGCAACGCATCTTTTCAAAAAGCAACGGGACCAACGCACTCTTGAAAGTCACGTGACATCGTAGACGTGTCGTCAGCCTCTGAACTCTAATTGTAAAGCTTAGAGGTTGAAGCCTAAGCTACGGCTACTTGGAAAACGAGACGAAGTCTTGAATACACTCGGCCTCGCTGATACAGCTTTTTCCGCGTCTCTGACGTCACGGATTGCGATAGAAGCAGCTAATGCTCTTCAACTTCGAGTGGATTCGTGTCCTTATCCAGGGCGGATAAGATACTCCCTTTTTTTTTTAGCGTTCAATTAATATTGAAAATGTTAAAGTTATCAAATCGAATCGATTAATGTTTCAGAACTTTATAAATTGCATTCTTCAAAAAAATAAAATTATGCAGAATTAATATGTACATGTATCTAATAAATGTATTTTAGCATCCATGCAATTAATTAAAACGAAAACCGTGAAGTGGATGTGAGACACTGACTCGTGACCGAACTCTCATTCCGCGATTAAAAATTGATTGATTTGAAAGAGAACGTAAAACATTTACTTAAATTCGTACGATAACTGGTTTCATTGATTTCATCTTTTGGTTTAAAAACAGAAAATTCCGTAACAAATCCGTATATTATATCCGCTTTTTACGCTATCGGGTATTATGAAAATCGAGCAGGAACGAGTATGCGTGGGAGCGCTCACGTAGGCACAGTTACCTTTCCTCAAAACAATTCACTTCGAATAAACTATTGAACAAACTACACGCTGTTCATATCGTTTGTTATTTAATTGTGCAAAAAAATGAAAAACAAAGTTCGTGCCGTAACAAATTGTTTTCAAGCCAATACAGTAGAATATTTTTTACATTTCAGTTACAAAAATCGTAGAAATAAATATAAAGGTCACTTTTCCCAATTTTTTTAACACATTTTAGCCACTTATATCTTCGTATATTTGTATTGAATGAAGTATGTAGTCATTCTGTTTGTTATTGAGTGTGTTTTACAAATCTCATATATAAATCCTGAAATAATAACATCTTTCTAGTACGAAGCTGACGATCATACATTCAGCATTTTGAGATAGCAGGAACAAATAAGGCTAGTCATTTCAAACAGTAAAAGGCGAATATGCTACTGTTTCTTTACACGATTTGTACAATGAATAATGTCTGGTATCGTAAATTGAAACTTGTAAAATCATTGAAACACATATTTTCGTTTCAGAAATGATTGTTAAACAGTTTCACATTTTCGCCCCTTTATTTTCCAAACTATTCTTATTTATAGACTGTGCCTCAAATTTAAAGTAATGTAAAGGTAGAAAAATAAAAAATAAGCGAAGACATCACTTATGCATTCTGCTCTCTCAGTGTCTAGTGTCCAGAAGACGAGGCTTCCGCATGCTGATGTGCGCTACGACAGGCTTCCAGCGAACAACGTACAAGCGTCCCGAAATACGCACGACAAATCATATAGTATAGTACATGTTAGTGGTGATCAAACGTTGCAAGCGTTGTATTGTCTATTAAATTAATTCGAAAAGTATATCTTTTATTAGATTTTGACATTTGCACAAAGTTAAAGTATTACAAAAAATATTATTGCTTTTTTTAATTTTAAAAACAGAAAATTCCGTAACAAATCCGTATATTATATCCGCTTTTTACGCTATCGGGTATTATGAAAATCGAGCAGGAACGAGTATGCGTGGGAGCGCTCACGTAGGCACAGTTACCTTTCCTCAAAACAATTCACTTCGAATAAACTATTGAACAAACTACACGCTGTTCATATCGTTTGTTATTTAATTGTGCAAAAAAATGAAAAACAAAGTTCGTGCCGTAACAAATTGTTTTCAAGCCAATACAGTAGAATATTTTTTACATTTCAGTTACAAAAATCGTAGAAATAAATATAAAGGTCACTTTTCCCAATTTTTTTAACACATTTTAGCCACTTATATCTTCGTATATTTGTATTGAATGAAGTATGTAGTCATTCTGTTTGTTATTGAGTGTGTTTTACAAATCTCATATATAAATCCTGAAATAATAACATCTTTCTAGTACGAAGCTGACGATCATACATTCAGCATTTTGAGATAGCAGGAACAAATAAGGCTAGTCATTTCAAACAGTAAAAGGCGAATATGCTACTGTTTCTTTACACGATTTGTACAATGAATAATGTCTGGTATCGTAAATTGAAACTTGTAAAATCATTGAAACACATATTTTCGTTTCAGAAATGATTGTTAAACAGTTTCACATTTTCGCCCCTTTATTTTCCAAACTATTCTTATTTATAGACTGTGCCTCAAATTTAAAGTAATGTAAAGGTAGAAAAATAAAAAATAAGCGAAGACATCACTTATGCATTCTGCTCTCTCAGTGTCTAGTGTCCAGAAGACGAGGCTTCCGCATGCTGATGTGCGCTACGACAGGCTTCCAGCGAACAACGTACAAGCGTCCCGAAATACGCACGACAAATCATATAGTATAGTACATGTTAGTGGTGATCAAACGTTGCAAGCGTTGTATTGTCTACTAAATTAATTCGAAAAGTATATCTTTTATTAGATTTTGACATTTGCACAAAGTTAAAGTATTACAAAAAATATTATTGCTTTTTTTAAAATAAAATAAAATCGTTAAACAAATTTACAAAACCAATTCGATGAAAAAATATAATAATTACTGTAATATGTAGAAATCATTGTAAGAATCTAAAAGTTCGATTATACGTAAAATCGATTAGTCAAACAACACTGTCGATTCTACGATCAAAACACGAAATCTTGTGCATTTAAAATTGCACGGTCTCGTGCCTGTCGTCGTGGCTCAGGTGTCCGTTTTCGCATTTCCGCGGCGAAATCGCAATCTGAGCCGGGTTAAAACGCGGTCTGGACACGTCTTCGCGATTCCGTTGGGATTTCGTTAGTTGGCACTGCATTTGGACTGTGGCCAATGGACCGGTGTTTCGCTTCTCGAACATCTAAAAGGTACTCAATGCAGGCCTTTACCGAGAAATCTACTTGCTCCCTCGGTGCACGCGATCGAATCTTACGAGAAAATATTCAAGAAATCATATCAATTTATTTGTGATTGGAAACCAGTTTATTAAAATATCTCATTTATATCATATTTATATTCATAGTGGAATGGTTTGATTCGGTTAAATACTACCAAAGTGACAAGACTGATCACAGTAAAATTAATCACAACCTTAACTTAACATGAAACATACCACCGGTCAAATTGACCGTTTCCAAATTTTTGTACAACTAACTATCGTTCATTCTTAATTCTCTTTCCAAGTTTAGAATTGAAATTACATAAAAATAAATATGTGTCGTCATTTTATGAAAGTTGTTCATTTATTAATTCATTTAGTAACAAATTGACTACTATCTACGTTTAACTATAAAAACATAACTTTTTCTCAAGTACTGGTCATTTTAATTGGGAATGATAAGAACAGGTATACAAGAACTATCAGTAGGTTTAGTGTTAAACGGTGTTCTACATTATACATACAAGTGGATACTGTACGATAAAACAGGACAATCACTCATTGCAACAAAGTAGCCTATCAGTCCGGTTTTAATTAAAATTCCCGCATAATCTGAGCAACCAACGCACATTCGTTCCTGCAAGCACAAAGGAATGCATGTGGTGGGCCGTATATGCATGTTGCCTCGACATCCCTTGGTATACACTTTAATTTGGCCGGTCAGTTCTACGAAACAGTCATCTAAGGGTTTGGTCGTGTGCCAGCGGCATTGCGGGGTGTTTGCACGCAGATCCGCACGTACGTTGTTGCAAAGGGGTATGTCTTTGTCGAACGTGTCTTTGACACATCTGTTGGGGGTGAGCCAAACCCGAAAACGTGGCCGATACCGCACCTGGATAAACTGCCCGCGATTCTCCTACGAACTCGGACAAAGCACGAGCACGTGTTCAGTGTCGGGAGCGTTGCCGTTGCCAAATGGAATCAACGAGTAGACTCGGTAGTCAACGTACTCTAATGCGTTTCGATGGTAAAACGTAATCTTCCACGAAACGCATCTTTGTCATACGACTTCGTAGGTGGCCAGCCAGTCTGAACCAAGTGTTGTTTCGCGGGATGCAATTTGCAGAGAATTTCGTGGCTCTGAACTGAACGCATTGCGTGCGGATAATAACCGAATTCTGAAAGAATTCCTGGTAACTGATCTTAAACGATAAGCACATTGTAAGTGAATGACCGAAGACAAGTTTGAAATATTCAAAATGGAAGATTGTAATTTCTCAGACGTGTTTATTCATGAATTATTAACCATCAACGATTTAATTCTCTAATATATATGTAGCAGAAGATTCCAATTTCCCAACGAGGTTCCCAACTCCATTGTACCAGAAACAACATTCTGTCATACTATGCTCGTCATAGTGATATAACGCTGCTTGTCGATAAATCATACTCTCAACTAATCTCTTTAACACCTAAAAGGAGTTAATTCGTTAAGTCCAACATTAAAAAGTTATTCAATTTTTTCATTTATATGAATATTTATGGACTTCACTGTAATTGTTCAGAATATGAAATCTAAGAGGAATGGAACGGTTCGGAATGATAATCGCGCGACAACGTTGATGAACGCCAACGATAAAATACATTGGTCGTGACAAACAGTGAATTTTTCTGCGAGTCATTTTATATTATTGTCCCTCTGGCAACTTTTCATTCATTGTTTTCGCAGAATTGTGTATATTGTCTTCGTTAGTTCCTCGCTGCGGAACGCGTTGAAAGTTTAACGAAAGCGACAACGAAAATTATTGTTGTCGAGAAGGCTATTATTACACGCGTTCATCTGGGAACCTGGTCTTTGAATGAAATCTGCAAACGCAGCGGCGCGAATGACAGAGAAGACGGTCTTAATCACATCTGGACCGAAAGGGACGCGCGGGAGTCTACGAAAATAGTCGGTAGGTAGCTGGATCGCCAGTTTCCTTTGAAGTTCGGTCGCGATGAAAATCGCGCGTCGCGCGCGTAATCGATGGCCCCCAAAGTCACGCGCCTTAATCATCCTGGCCAGAAACGCGGAAACCGTTGGTTCACGTTCGAAATTCATTATACGTGAATTCTCTCCCTTGTCCATATGTATTTGCAATATAAGACATTGTTTATTAATCCAAGGATTGTTCAAATACTAGGTGAATCGTTTGAAAAATATGCAAAAGGCTAGCTGAACATTTCAGATTTCGATGGAGAAAACGCGACGTGCGACACGCGGTTTATAAAACGCTCGTGTGGTCCTGGCCCTTCGTTTTCTGAATAAAACAATTGACTTTTTTCATTCTGCTTGATATGATCTTCGGAGGCCAGTGCATTGACCTTTAAGGTATTTCCATTCTGGCGTTTATCAAGATTCCACTCACAACGAAAGAGCGACCATTGTGCGTGGGACACGCTGAGAAACGTGAGACCCACCTGAATGGTTTACCTTTCCTATTGGTTCATACAATCAGTCGAGCCTTAAATTTCGACCTTTGACGACCTTGAGGTACCTTGAATCGTGGGTTGTTGACCCAATCGGGGAAAGCAACTTCAGACACTAATAAAAAGAGTACACCTTCGCTGAAGAAGAAGCTGTTTTTATCGGATGACAAAATTTCACGGCAAACATTCGATTTCAAAAACAGCATGTTTGTTCACGATGTCGAGTGGAACGATCCGTGCTAAATTGTCGATGATTTAAAAAGTAGGTAAACCGTTATCTACTTGTCATCGTGTCCTCAGTTTTATTGCATCTATTAATACTACGAATAAATTGCCAAATATATGAATACTATGGATTGGCATGTTTATTACTTTGATTTATTACAACAATGTTAACGTACTCAATCAATTACAGTTTGACTATTCTATCAATTTCAACATTTCCATGTAATTACTAAAAAGCACCTGTCAAATCATCAGGAACTCGTGCCGCTAAGTTATCGTGAACTACCGTTTCGAAAATACTATTCCGCGTACCGGAGGCGTAATTTCCAACATTAAAAAGTTATTCAATTTTTTCATTTATATGAATATTTATGGACTTCACTGTAATTGTTCAGAATATGAAGTCTAAGAGGAATGGAGCGGTTCGGAATGATAATCGCGCGACAACGTTGATGAACGCCAACGATAAAATACATTGGTCGTGACAAACAGTGAATTTTTCTGCGAGTCATTTTATATTATTGTCCCTCTGGCAACTTTTCATTCATTGTTTTCGCAGAATTGTGTATATTGTCTTCGTTAGTTCCTCGCTGCGGA
Source organism: Ceratina calcarata (assembly GCF_001652005.2). Taxonomy (NCBI): domain Eukaryota; kingdom Metazoa; phylum Arthropoda; class Insecta; order Hymenoptera; family Apidae; genus Ceratina; species Ceratina calcarata. Next base: position 72,451 of record NW_017158259.1, read on the forward strand.
ACGCGTTGAAAGTTTAACGAAAGCGACAACGAAAATTATTGTTGTCGAGAAGGCTATTATTACACGCGTTCATCTGGGAACCTGGTCTTTGAATGAAATCTGCAAACGCAGCGGCGCGAATGACAGAGAAGACGGTCTTAATCACATCTGGACCGAAAGGGACGCGCGGGAGTCTACGAAAATAGTCGGTAGGTAGCTGGATCGCCAGTTTCCTTTGAAGTTCGGTCGCGATGAAAATCGCGCGTCGCGCGCGTAATCGATGGCCCCCAAAGTCACGCGCCTTAATCATCCTGGCCAGAAACGCGGAAACCGTTGGTTCACGTTCGAAATTCATTATACGTGAATTCTCTCCCTTGTCCATATGTATTTGCAATATAAGACATTGTTTATTAATCCAAGGATTGTTCAAATACTAGGTGAATCGTTTGAAAAATATGCAAAAGGCTAGCTGAACATTTCAGATTTCGATGGAGAAAACGCGACGTGCGACACGCGGTTTATAAAACGCTCGTGTGGTCCTGGCCCTTCGTTTTCTGAATAAAACAATTGACTTTTTTCATTCTGCTTGATATGATCTTCGGAGGCCAGTGCATTGACCTTTAAGGTATTTCCATTCTGGCGTTTATCAAGATTCCACTCACAACGAAAGAGCGACCATTGTGCGTGGGACACGCTGAGAAACGTGAGACCCACCTGAATGGTTTACCTTTCCTATTGGTTCATACAATCAGTCGAGCCTTAAATTTCGACCTTTGACGACCTTGAGGTACCTTGAATCGTGGGTTGTTGACCCAATCGGGGAAAGCAACTTCAGACACTAATAAAAAGAGTACACCTTCGCTGAAGAAGAAGCTGTTTTTATCGGATGACAAAATTTCACGGCAAACATTCGATTTCAAAAACAGCATGTTTGTTCACGATGTCGAGTGGAACGATCCGTGCTAAATTGTCGATGATTTAAAAAGTAGGTAAACCGTTATCTACTTGTCATCGTGTCCTCAGTTTTATTGCATCTATTAATACTACGAATAAATTGCCAAATATATGAATACTATGGATTGGCATGTTTATTACTTTGATTTATTACAACAATGTTAACGTACTCAATCAATTACAGTTTGACTATTCTATCAATTTCAACATTTCCATGTAATTACTAAAAAGCACCTGTCAAATCATCAGGAACTCGTGCCGCTAAGTTATCGTGAACTACCGTTTCGAAAATACTATTCCGCGTACCGGAGGCGTAATTAATTTACGCGAGTGACAGTGGTTTCTCAAAGGTCTCGATTCCGCGAATGCGCGTCCTCCAACCCGCGACACGACGACGCGACGATCGTAGTAGGTGGGTCGCGAATGGATCCCCGCTGTGGTGAAAACGGATGCACGGATATTGCGCTTTCCGCCACGGCGTATCAGTCTTGCGGCGGACCGTGGAGCGTCTCGGCCCGTTTCTGACTGTCTCTTGTATGTTCGAAACGTTCGCGCGCTGATGTAGCGAGAAATTCGCGCGGACGTGTTCACCGGCTGCTGTGTTTCTCTCCAGACAAGGAGGCAACCGCTTCTTTGGAGGTCGACCGTCTTGAACGTCACTCGAATCAACTGATAAAATGATCGTTATTATCGGCAGATCCGATGCATCCAATCGCACTCATTAATTCATTTGTCTCTTTATGCTTGTGTGTATTCTTTGTTGAAAGAAATTCATTCAATGCTTAGGTACACGCGAAATATTAAAAGGGAAATGCATGATTTTTAAAATACAAAAAATGATAATTTAGATTATAATGCAGATATTGCATTGATAAAATAATTTCTTGGGTCCTACTAGTAAAATGGAAATAGTATATGGAAAAAAATAGAATATCCAAATAATTCCTCTGAGGCTACTTAGCTGTTGGTGCTTGAAGGGACGAGACGGTCAAGTTATGCAATCGCTTCGATCAACGCAAGAGGGAACGTCCGTATGTATATTTACCGGAAAACCCCAGATCCTCTAATCGACACCTAGCGTGTCTCGAAACGATCCGCAAAGTGCGAGGCACAAGGTGGATCCTTAAAGGCCATCAATCACATACTTGTTGCATGGACTAAAAATAGATTCCGCTATCGATGGATCTCTAGGAGGATGGCCTGACGGAGTCCCTGGCGACCGGCGATGCATACTAGTGCATGCATATCGGTACTTCGAGTGCGGACCACAATCTTGCGGGTACCATCGTCGACATGAAAGCTTCTGAATCGAACCGTACCGTTCTCCCATGAATGCTAACGACAAATTTCGAAGAAATTGCAGCTGCACCTACCTGCCACCTGTGCGATTAATTCCAAATGCATTCTTTGAACCTTCGTTTCCGGTATAAGATAGATCGCAAGATATAATTTAAGTATGGAAAAATAATTTTCGTTTGGTAATAAATTTTTCAGTGGAAAACAATTTTTAATAACACTATTAGGTACGAAACGTTTAGTCGTAAATCTGTAATGATGTTAAGTCATTTATGGAAATAGTTATGAAGATACTAGATAATGAGTTAGTCTATTTAATGACGAATTCTGCTCTTATTGTTAATACACAAATCAGAAGCGATGACAGGAATCAGGAATCACTGTGAAAAATCAGCGTGATTGGAAACGAATGTCTCTTGATTCGAAAGTAGCAGTTCTAGCCATCACTAGTTTCGGAGCGAACTTGGGCACTTGAGCGAACAGGGCATGCATTCGTGAAATGCAATGCATCGGTTGTATTTCCCCTCCAGAGCTTGGCCGGTCGTTTCGTTCCATGTGCCCTCCACAGGATACGTCGGGTGTCCCACTACACCACACCACACCACGAGCTTAACAAACACACATTCGTACACATTTATAGGCGGCAGGCCGGCGTCCTCCGCCGCGTCCCTCTTTCAAGACAGCTGCCCCACGGGTACGTGTCCCCTCCCCACCCAGGCATCACGCTACGTTTCGTGCCTGTAGTAGTTTCTTCGTGGTTCGAGCGAGCAGTCGAGCTTCTCTTCTATACTCAGCGCTACACGCCTACGACCGCTAGTCGAGAGGCAACCGGTGGAGGAGCCGTAGCTCTCGCGCTGATCCGCTTATTGCACGTTTACCTCAAGTTTCGATCTTACTCTCGGAAGAATCATTCGCGGTGTCTCTGATCGTGTTCGGGGATCGATTTGATCGATTAACGTCAACCAAGAAAAGATCTTTGATACTTTCTGATACTTGCGTGTCGCAACAGTTTTATAACAATTTAATTCCCACGAGCGGTTCGTTACTTCCGATCTGTGGATGTTCACGTGGATCGTTTTGACATCGATCCGTTCATACCGTCGTGCACGTAATTATTACCGGAACAGCAATCTAACAGAACTATATTGAACTTGCGAATCACGGATCGATATCCTGTCCAGCTCTAGTGAATGATACAGTGATCTATAACGAAGTGACAGTAGTAGAGACGACAATGGGAATACTGATCGAAATACGCGAAGTTATACTGGAAAGGTTGCTCCAGCGATCGTGTTAGTAGTTCTAGATCACGTACAACTGGTCGATTGCTGGTGGAGCAACAACCGGAAGAGGAGTCACGTCAATTACCCGCGGCCGCCAGTTCGTCTGACAGTAATTCCTTGCGTGGCCTGCACTCTCATTTGAGAGCGCTTTGGGTGTTTCCGTGCGCTCTGCATTGTGCAGTCTATCTTCGAAAAAAAAAAAAATATAGAACAGAAGTGCCATTATTCCGGAGCGGTTGTGCTGCGTGTTATTCACCGTGGCGTAGCTCCGTTCTGTGAAAAGTCAGTAGTACTGCATTTGATGTGACATCCCGTGCTGTATATGCGTTGCATGTTATGCATTTCTTGGACTGTCCATTACGATAGTGAACTCGTTATTTTGCCATCATTGTATAAAGCTGAGGGAACACAACATTTCTTCTAAAAATCGACCGTGTTTCGTGCCTTCGGAACAATAACTTTTTCCTTGTATTGGCTAGAAGCAAACAGGTGGAAGACACGTGTTTATTTTTGTGAATCATACTACGCGCGTGGGAGAAAGGAAAAGCCGCCTCTTCTCGAGATAACTGTGTGGATATCAAGAAATAACTGTTTTCATCTAATTTCCTTTCCCGTGACGAATGATCGTGGATCAGCATACGAAGGTACTTTTTATCCCGCGTAAACAAGTGCAATTGATCGTGAAGCCAGTGAGCTGGCTGGGGCGGATTTTGGTGACGAAATGCGATCGAGTCCCGAGAAACTTATCCACGTTATGTTGGCCGATCGATAAAAAGCAACGCGCGACGGAACGATTGGACGCTCCGAACTGAAATTAATGGTAGCCATGAGTAACGTGGGATTTTTCACGTACGTGTGTCGTTGAAGGCTTGGTCGTTGTCAAAGGAACCAGGGATCGAATCAACGTTGCTACGAATGTGTCGACACTGTCACGTAGGAAATATGAAAGGTAAATAGAACGATTTCTCAATGGATTTGAGGCTCTTTAAAAATCATTAAAAAACTATGTGTGGAAAAACAATCGTATTGTCTTGAAAATTGCACTGATAATGTTTATCAGTATCTTCGGATTTTATTGACGACCAGCTGTCTATTGCCACGTACTTTTCACTCATCAGTTTCCTTTCGTGCCTCAGAGAACGACGCATGTTTATGTATGTATACGTACGTATATAACATCGGTCAAAGCACTCTGAGAATCGATGGGATCATGAGTCGGAAGCAGGTATGTTCATCACAACATTGACCACCGACGTACGTTGGTTACACATACGTACATATACTGGGCAGGATTGATAAAGTTGCCAGGCGCGCGGTTTCATTGCACGTTCGGTGGCTTGCTACCGCCGCCTTATCTTCGCCCGGTTTTTTCGTAATCGAAGTCTGTATTTGCATCGCAAACAACCGAGGCGAGAAAGCGAACCGGCATCCGCACTCCTGATATCGTGCCGATTTGTTTCAAACTAATTTTACAACTGATCGATGAGAAACTCGCCATCTGGTTTTTTTTTTTATGATAACACAGAAAATTAGATAAACTGGGTTAATATCGCGTCCAGTCGATAGTTTTATTGGATTACATGTACGATCGTTCATGCGATTCAGTTGTTAAATTATCGCTGTGCAAGGAACAAGACATTTATCGTATGTGTTGTAATAACTTCTTAAAGTGCGTAGCTTAATACTATTGTTTAAGATAAAAAATGAGTGCGTGTTCTATGCAAGAAAAAATTAATAATTAAATGTCTGTGATTATTTTGGAAATAATGAATATCAAATGAAGAAGATAAAATCTTAAATGACACTTTAGAGATGATTACAAAACGTTTGAAATAGAAGCTGAGATTTCTTCCAAAATCATGTCACAGCTGATTTAATTGACATTTTCAAAACAATCGAAATCTATGTTCGCGGAATTATTAAAGCCTTACTCTTAGACACAAAAGTCATGGCAGTCCAAGTATTATGTCTTATATTTTCACAATCAGATCTCGAGGTGATAAGATTCGAGACACTCGATTGACCAGAAAGACACGACGCTTTCATCGACGTTCTCAGTCGGTTCTCGATCCATTCACGCAAGATCGCATGTCGGTTTGTAGTTCATACTTGAACTGTACACGTGTCCACATGCAAATCGATTTACGATACCGTACTCGCATATCGCATTTTTATCGCGGCGAGAGGAATGACATGGAAACGCCGATAGCCAGATCCGACAAAAGATTGATCGAGAAACGCATAGCGGTCAGCGAACGCGGTGACGTGAATCTCGTAAGTAGGGAACAGTCCAAAATCCTTATGCGTTATCAGTTATCAGCAGTTTTTATGAGATAGCGTGAGCAAACTGTGTAGAACCGTTTTCAGGAAATCGGAGCAGCATGCAGGAACTCACGCCTCCGCCTGAGTCATTAATAAAGATACGAGAATTTGCCCAGTCGTTGTAAATTAGCCTGTCGAATAGTAAATTCTATTCAAGCTCCCCACATTTGTCTATAATATACGCAGTTATGTGGTACTATGAATCACATGAATCCGTCCATATTAAAGTGAAATCTTCTGAGCATCCGGTATATACTTTAAGAACCAGCGCAGTGTAGGTGTAAGCCTCGCGCAAAATGGCCGTGTGTCGCAGTCGATGTCGTTAAAAAGTCACGATTTAATTAGATCGCCTATGTAACGATCGGGAATGAAATCATCGTCGACGAGTGAAGAGGGACGGTCAAGAGATCCGGTGCGGCGTCGTTCTCCGATCTCGTGTGGGTGTAACCGTAGCGCTAACCGAAGGCTTTAAAAATAAGAAACTGGCCTTCGTCGCGGCGATCTCTTCGATTTCTCGCGTTGATCTCTGCACCGTGTCCTTCCGTGTGGCGACTTAAGCACGCACAGGTGTTCGGTCCGCGGTGATAGTTACGTAAACTCGTATCAAGATTCATGCTGGATGCTCGCCGATCCAGTTGTCTGTTACACAGATTCTGATACGTACGCCCATAAGAAAGAGCGACAATTCCGTTGAAGCCACAAGGCTTCGACTTATAGCCAGCATGAATGATATGAATGACCAGTTGCATAATCCGCAAGATTTCCGAGGCCTGGCTAGCGTCGAACGAGGACATTTCTGCGAATTATCCTGGTAATTTGAACGCTCTCGCCGCGGAGACTTCAATGATTCGAGCTCGTCGCGTAGACGCGACGCGACGTCCGCTTGCAGAATGGATAAGTATCCGCGGTGCCGGATGAATTGTCGTGACACGCAGTAGCTTGACATCGGTAGCCCGTGGACGATGTGCGTGAAATGACCCGCTGGAAAACGTCACGATAATGTTCAATGTAACTGTTGTTTAAACGTCGACACAAAGGAACTCATTGTCGCCGATATGGTTGCCGTGAAATTGAACTGAGCGAATAATGGGTTTGCCAACTAGTCATTCAAGATTTAATTCCCCGTGCAATTTCTATTTCTCTGATTTCTGGTATATTAAAAAGACTTTTTCCAACCTTTATCAATATTTTATTTAGGAGTAGATTTCAAGGGAGAATTCTTCGATTGTTTTGTCACCTTCTCCCATTATATGCAACAGCTACGTCGTTCGAGTTTTTCGGGTATAATCGTAATATTTTGTCGGGGATGATTTTGACTTGGAATTGGTTGGTTCTCGGTTTCACTTTACATCGCATTACAAAATTTCCTTCTGTATTTTGCTATTATAATAAACGGAACGGAAATAAAGGCGTCACAAATGACATGGCGAGGCGACCTAGAATTTAGTGGAACAAGGCCGCAAAGTTCAACTTGGTGAATCATCGCTTGAAAATTTGTCTGCAACACACGAATCGAAGCACGTAATAATCCAATAAATTCCAACGTCTCGGATTATGCGTATCGAGCATTAACACGTGACGTAATCATCGACTGTTCGTTCGCAAGCGTATGGTGGAATCTCCGAGAGATGCGATTTACCATCCACTTACTAGTAATGACCGAGTAGTTATTAGATACACAATTGTTTATTCTTATTCTATTCTTTCCTTTCGTTGTTTCGCATTGACAGACAACCGTGTACGTTTGCACAGTTCGTGGCTGGTTTAAAGGTCGCGCGATATATTCAAGTCCAATGTCAAGGGTCGATCCTTCGCTGCTGGCATCGATACGGGTAATTTGTCGTGCCGCAAGTAATCGCGATGAATTTGCACGAACTCGATTGCTATTTGCCAGATCGACATAGTGGGATTATACATCGGGCCTGGATCTTGATCAGTGATGAATGAACAGACATTACAGCCGATAGAGGATTGCCTGTTCCTAGACGAGTTACGCGTAATTAAGATCTGTTGATTTTTCAGGTCATCAGATACTTTTTTGAAAAGATAAAGGTCAGACCCCTTTGGTGATAGTTAAATGTAATTTAACGTTCACGTAAAAGTCAGACCCCTTTGGTGATAGTTAAATGTAATGTAATGTAATAATTTGTGTTGATATTTGATAATATAAGCGTTACAAAGATGATGAAAAATCGATAATACGAAGCTATTGAATTTTTATGTCATCTAAAAGTCTCGTGACTGTCCTGGCCCCTGAAATTTTGGTTTGAACACGAGAACCATTGGATATCAGGTGTGCGATGAGCAATTATTTCAAACATTGATAATCAAACTATGTATAATTCTTCTTGAAGTACGAATCCCATAATTGTACTCGATCGCTTCTGTTGCTCGTTCGATACATCCTCAATTACTCAACAAGGACTCTGAGCATTCAACAAAATGATCAGTCAAATCCACGCGAGTCTAATTTCCCAAACTGTTTCACGCTCGATTAAACGTACGCGCGCCCGTTCGTCGCACCATTCACTCTGCGCTGTAGGTAACAAACGTCCTCGCGGCATGATGCAATTCTTCAAGGTTGACGCCGCGAAAAAGAAGTGGCGTCTGGGCATCATGCGTGGTTACCGCGCGGTGCTTGAACAACGGTAGCGATCGCTCGATCGTGCTCCATCAACGAAGATCGCGTCGTTAAAAACACGGCTGCCCGATAGGTACTAGTTTCGCACGGTGAGTCAGTAGAACTGACCGTTGCTCGGGTCGAGGCACCCATAAACATGTCCCAAGTAATGCGGCCGGACAGGCAACGCTGCATTGCGTTCTCTGCGACCCAAATGCCAAAACCGGGAGAGAAGGTATGGCGCAAGTTACTAAATAACAGGTTCTACCCTAACCGCAGCGCGTAAAGCGCCTTGCAGCCCTCGCAACTCGTTCGCGCGAGATGCCACGAACGACCGGTATTAATATTTATAAACGCCACCTCGAACGAGCCTCGATAATCGTTTCCGTGATATTTGGGATCGGTAACGACGTTTTCAGTCGCCTCAATTAAAGAGCTGTTCTACGTATGAATCGAAGGGATGAAAATTTTAGTAGCATAACTCAAATTTCCGTTTCTCGTTCATTCCGGAGAATATAATTTATTGTTAATCTTTTAGTTTCATAGTGAAATCAATTAGTTTGATTCATTGCACAGATGTTTCGTAACGAAATATTTGAACTACATTTTTCACAAGGAATAATTATACTACGTAAAAATTATTTAAATATTCTAAATAATAAATCTTTTAAAGATAGATTTAGATTATTAAAATTTAGTTTAAATTAATCAGAGCGAAATATAGTTAAAATTTTTCTGTTGGCAACACTTTAATCGTTGTTAATCGGAGCTTGTAAAATTGACCCTACGATTGTCAGTGACTCAAAGGTCGATAGCTCATTGCAAGACTCGTGAGTCGATGCTTGTCCTTGAAGACGAAACGTGGTTGCACACGTATGTACAGTTCTGAAATTTAAGGGATTTCATTTATCGGATTATATCAAACATCTGCTTCGTCTCTTCTTCCTTGATACTTCGAGATTCTCCAGGCGCTTGATCTTCAGAAGTAATCAATATGCAAATAAATGGCCGGTGTTGCCGCCGTTGCCGAGGAACACGTTCGCCAACTCGACTTCGAACAAGATGCACACGCGGCGTGTGCGTCGAGGGGAGTGTTGCGACAACCCAGATGCCAAATGCAGAGGAAAGAATGGTGCAAGTTTCTAAATAAAAGCCTGGTACCCTTTACCGCAAGAATGTTTCGCACCCAATGCTCTCGGCGAGATGCTATGATAAAAAGTTACGAAACTCGTGCAGTATTTTTAGACAGTCACCAGAGCGAACCAAAACTGAATATAAAGATCGAGTTAGAATTTGCATTATCGTTCGTTAGTTTCAGCAACATGACCATTTCCGTAATATAGAATTCGTCGTGAACGCCTTCGGTTTGACGCGATCATTTATCGTCGCCCTTGTACGATCTCTTGAAATATTCATTAGTAGGATACTTTATGTCTGCTTGTCGTTCTTGATTTAACAAATGCGAGGAATCCAAGGAGATTCATGATATCCGTAGCAATTATGTACGTTCGGTAACGTAAAAATTCTCTGCTGTATAAACGATTAAATAATCTGAAAACCCGAAGATTTATCTAAAAATATCTCACGCCTCCGTCCCGGAGGGAATGTTCACTAAAAACAAGCGTTCCGCTCGTAAATCAAGCGGCTTACAAGTTCGCGTTATGGTTCAAGCGGCGTACGGTTCTAAGGTTAACGACAGAGCGTGCTGCTACCGACTTGGCTCGCTGAATCAGAGCCTGAAGGCATCGGAACAGCCTTAGGAGACCGTTTTGCTCGGTGCGACTTGCGGCATCGCGATATCCGCTCGAAACATGATAATTTCACGGAGGCGAACGAGTCTTGCGGCTCCGGTCTGTGCGCGAATCGACAGACGAAACCGATCGAAGCGGATCGTGTCGGGGAGATCGCGTGAGAAAATCCGATCCACGCTCGTCTCTCTGCCGCTTCGCGCAGCGCATCGTAGCACCCCTTCCTTCTTTCTTCGCCGCATTCTGGTTGCACCGGTTCCAGCGTCGTCGTGCAACGGCACAACAAACGCGTTCCAGGGGGAGAGAAGACTCGCGCGCGCTCCGCTTTCTGCGGCCGCGCGTATTACCGCGTGTATAGGTCCTATACGTACACCGCGCTGGATCGTAACTTACGGCCGAACGGCCGCGGCCTCTCGCGATCGAAGCGCAACTATGAATAGTAGCTAATTGACCCAGTTGAACTCCAGTCGGTCAGCGCAAGCCGCGATATAAATACGATACCGATACAACCGACTGAGTACATTCGATAGGCTAGGCTCTATTATCGCGAGTCTGCCTTTCCCAAGGTATTCGTTTTTTCGAACGAAACGTTAGTTTGTTGAAGAGACGAACATCCGAAAGGGTGGATGAATGGAAGTTCACGTTTGCATCGATCGTCTCAATCGATCAGTTCGTTATGATGATGGAGACATGTTGAATGATCGACTTGGGCGATATCCTTTTGCTTATATTCTAAAGTATTATTACAAGTTATACATGAAGCGCAAAGCGTTCACCGCTGCTTTGTAAAAGAAATTCCTCTTCCCTGGAGAAGGTTAGCATACAGAAATAGAAAACTAGCATTGCGTGTATAACAGTCAGTTTTCATCGATCACTTTTCTATCTTTAGCTTGTACTACTTTTTAACCCTCCTAAAGTTTGAAGTGCTCCACCATTACACATGGCATAATCGTACGTGTTTTCGATTACGTTATTGAATTCTCTGACGTATCGAAGGGCACGCGTTTGGGTCTTTCATTCTGTAAAAGACGCGTTGCACTTATTCCAAATTGCTTTTCAACCTATGTTCTCTAATGAATATAAAATTCTGGAATCTCGTGATCCACTCTATGGATCACTGAATCTGTTGCAAGCCTATAAATGAAAAGATCAAGAGATCACGATATCTAAAGATCTAAAGGGCACGCATAGGCTTACAATGTGTGGAGATCGAACAGTACTCGTAATATATAAATCCAACTCGAGTTACGGAAGATTTATATCGATCATCCCAGCGATCCAATCACGACGACCCACTTTCCTAGTCGCACGTGTTCGATACTAACAGGATCGACAGTTAATTAAGTTACCATCGGTACGATCTTTCAATAGCGTCGATTTAGAAACCGATCAAATGATTCACGATACGATCTCTGGGAACTCTAGAGAAGAGAAAAAATACGCATGGACAGCATTGACGTCATGATCGCGCTTATGCTCGCTCCTCGTGCCGTGTATCGTTTCATTGATCCCGGCCAGAAGAGAGGAGATCACGTGGCGGTAGAACCAGTCGAATTCCCGGCGAAGCCGATGCTAGTCGATTTCTTCTCCTTGTAGAGAGGGGCATCATTTTTTTTATTCCATGGAGAATACCCGCGAGGCGTTCCGCGAAAAAATAGGCATGATCGAGTGATCGACCCTCGTTCGAAGGAGTTTGGTACGAAAGAAATTTCATTGCGTAATGCGACGGGAAATCATGATGATGCGTGTCTTCGTCGTATCGGCTTTCGAGATACACGATACCTTTGTCACACATGGCAAATCGGTAGTTTAACATCCAGACACCTTTAATCCGAGTCGACGACGATGCTTCGTGCACTCGGAGAGAAAATTTTTATCACCATTTTGACGTAAGTGTTATGTTCACTTACGTGTACATTCATGGTTCAGTGAAATTAAACTCACAGCCCGTAGGATGTTTATTCCCCTCTTTGTGACTTGTATGTTGTGAAACGCGAGTTCATTGCATTCATAGCCCAAAAATTGTAAAACGTATTGACGGTTGTTCTGACTATAAGTTAAACATATTTGAAATTTTCTACAATAATAACTGTTTATATTAGGAACGTTAATTACAATTACCGTGCAGTTAATATTTATTGATTACGTTAATAACGGCGAGCAAATGAGCGAATCCACAAATGTTAATTGATACGTCAGACAGAGCGGTGAACGACGGTGAGCAATGAGGTTTCCTCGCAGAACGCTCAGCAATTAGTACATCCAGGAAGCGAGAGCGTAATCGGCCAATCGTTAACGTTAATCTATTGATCGTGGAGCTATCGAGCTACGATTCGTGCGATCACGGCGCGTCGTGCTTCTCGCTGGTATCTCTAATTTATCCTGGTTTACTGAAATAGTGTATCTGTTACCGTTAAAGTGTCTAATTCAGTTAATTTATGAAATAACTAGGTATTACATTAAAGAACTAAACGTTTTGGTTCAGTTATTTAATAAATTAACGGTAACAAATCTACTGTTCTATAACACTGTTCCTTTTTCTAATTTTTTTTTAATTAATCACATACATTATTTTATTTTACTAAATTACAGTTTTATAATGATAATCTTGCTTCTAACAATAAAAGGCCTAGAAGTAAATCGGCAATTAATTGACAATCTAATATTCATGTCGATCTATCTATATTTATATTTACATGGACACGATGTGTTAAGAATTAATTATAATGATGAGTTCTGGTTTGCAAAATGCAGGGTGTCCCAGAATGCACGAAGACGAGAGGGTGTATGCTAAATATCGAGTTTGAAGAGTGCAGGTGAATTTTATAGATTAAGTTTTCAGAACTTTTCATGAAATAATTAAAATATCATCCTGACCGGAACAGCAGGTATCTTTTTACTTCAGAGGGTGCTCTATCATCTACTGAATCAATTTATCATAGAGAAAGTGCATACCGATCTCGGGAAGGGTTTTCATATTAATGAGTTCATCGAAAGTGGTTTTGGGGCATATGTAAATTCGTTTACATCACGTGGCGTAGTTTAATTTCCTGATTATCGCAGGAACTCGAATTACGAAAGGGAGTCGGCGCTGGTGTATACGACCTCGGCCGTAGCGCGTCTGTTACTATTAGCGGCACATGGAAATTTTATAGAGAAAGTACCGTTACACCGAACTACGTCATAATTCTAATAAAATGAAGCGAACAAGATAGAATAGGGAAACCAGATAAAATGGACTCTATTAAATTTCGAATAACGAACTTGGTGCGATTACCGTATCCGACTCAATTACCGTGGGTCTCAATGACTATTAACTGAGTATGTTCTGAAAACTGATTCTCATTACGTACAGAATTTCGTTAAATATCTGTAAAGCTTGCGAATCATTTTAATTCTAATGCTATTCTCATGTAAATATGTTCGCTATGTAGATGTGTAGGTAATTAATTTTCGAGAAAGTAAAACGAACTTTTGAGAAAGTATAGAATTTTCTAAAATGATAAACGTCGTACGTAGAAGAAAGAATTTCTCTGATTTCTCCTAATTATATGTATTTCTAAAAATTTCTCACGATACTCATTTTTATTAATAAGGTCAGCATCCTGTGTATCATTCTTTATATTTTTTAAAATGTTTCACGTATACTCAGTCCGGACCAGGAGATCGCATAAAATTTCATCTCGCACACTGTATCCTTTTAATATCGATTGTTCTGTTTCGAAATTTCTGCCTCGGATGAAAATATCTCCTTCGTTGGTTTTTCTTAATTGATATGAGAGCTAAGAAAAAAAATTGTTTCTGTGATCGGAATAACAGTTCCAGTGAACGTTAAAGGATCGTCTCTATCGATCCATTCTAAGCTTGCGAGATCATAGATCCGAGATCTGGTTCAGAAGATCTGGGTCGACGTTGCGCAAGTCGGGATGGAGGCCGAAGTTTCAACTTGAGGCGGCACGGTGGTATCCACGTATTCACGGTGCTCTGTTGCAACGGGAACAAAAGGGGACAGAGACGAATGGCCACGGCGAAAACGGTCGAGAATAATGTTACCGGCGCTGTCGCGAGACCGCACGAAATTTCGGGTGAAAGCCGATAAGGGATACACAATAAAGGCCGGCGAAACGTATCGACATTTCGCGGGCTGATTTTTGCAGAACCAGTTAATCAAAAGTTCCCGTTCTGTATCTTTTTCGCTCTCTCATCTTGAGAGTCCGCGACTTCTTACAATTATTCTCCGCTTAGCCAGGTATATTTTGTTTCCTTGAACGCTTGCATACGTAAGAGGATATCGCCATTTACGTAATGCGATAACAATTGATAAATTGTGGATTCTATTTGTGGAATAACGTTGTAGATACCAGTAGCAATCCATCAACTTTCAATAATCATACTTTGCATTCATGAAATAATTAAAATATCATCCTGACCGGAACAGCAGGTATCTTTTTACTTCAGAGGGTGCTCTATCATCTACTGAATCAATTTATCATAGAGAAAGTGCATACCGATCTCGGGAAGGGTTTTCATATTAATGAGTTCATCGAAAGTGGTTTTGGGGCATATGTAAATTCGTTTACATCACGTGGCGTAGTTTAATTTCCTGATTATCGCAGGAACTCGAATTACGAAAGGGAGTCGGCGCTGGTGTATACGACCTCGGCCGTAGCGCGTCTGTTACTATTAGCGGCACATGGAAATTTTATAGAGAAAGTACCGTTACACCGAACTACGTCATAATTCTAATAAAATGAAGCGAACAAGATAGAATAGGGAAACCAGATAAAATGGACTCTATTAAATTTCGAATAACGAACTTGGTGCGATTACCGTATCCGACTCAATTACCGTGGGTCTCAATGACTATTAACTGAGTATGTTCTGAAAACTGATTCTCATTACGTACAGAATTTCGTTAAATTTTATAAAAACCCACTTCACGGTCTAAAGAATATAAAAAGACATTTGTGAAAAATACTAGACGATAGACGTTATAAATAAAAACCTTAAAATGTCTGCAAAGTGACAGCAATTGTTCGAAATGGAGATTAATTTAAAATCACTCAGGCTCGTATAAAAAAATCATAGCTCGATCTGCAACAGGAACGTTTCTCCAAGTAGGCAGGTACTCCCAGATACATCCACCAACATAGAAATCGATCGATAAAATCACCTCATTAGGAGCAAATTATGTTCCGAAGTGAATCGAAAACTTGGACGGACGCCCGCCGGCATAATTTGCACGGAGATCATTAATCAAATAATCGAAACTCGCGTATCATGGTCGCGTTGTTGGTAGGTGTGTGTTGCGAGGAGCTGCACGATCGATTTCCAAGCGTGTAAATGCATCGACTCGGGGCACCGCAGACGAAGATCGTGAACGAGCCTTGCCGGTGGTGTCCACTTAGTCTACAGGCATTAATCTCCTCGTAAACTCGATGGGGCTATAAAATGCTGGCCACGGCCATTGTCAGGGCCCCGACATCGGTGCTCCTCTATTTTTCTGACCGCGGTAGCGTTCGTTTTAAATTCAATTTGAAACGGAGAACGATCGGAACGCGCACGCACTTATAATTACTTAATAATGTTTTAAAATTGATAAAATATTCTTTGTTACATTTCAATATTATTTTTCAGCTCCTATTATTTTCATAGAACTCTTCATATTTATTCTGTATAAAATTTAAAGTAGTAGTCGCTTTAATAGAAGTTTTTAATATTCGTTTCAATAGATTTTCTAGCTATTTTGAAGCATTTTATGTATGAATTTTTGGTATAGCCTGACATTTGTTTTTTTTCGTTCCAGATTATCAATTCCCAATTGATGTTTCCGGCGTAGCGAAAGACCATCCTTTCCTCGAGGCTGATTCTTTGCAGAGCCTATTTCGACGATTGCACGCACTTAATAGGTGCGCCAATATGAAGATCGATACGCACCACACACACAGTACTAGTCACAACAAAAGCGTAAGTACAAGAAATTTTTGTTTAAAACAGCATTACAAATGCAGTATGAGAAAGTAAAGAAGAATGCATTACAACGTACTTTTGAATGGAAAGAATTACATGAAAGCTTTCCTTCATTTCATTTTCGTGTTACATTCCTTTTACCGCGTCTTGAGATTCTATACATATAGTTCCTGGAAGAAATTCGTTCCTCGTTTTCAAGTGTACCTTTTTATACTGAGAACGGAGATGTAAAGGAGAGAGGATCTCGAAAAGCGGAAATACCAGTCTAGATCAAGAATATCAGGATAGAGAGAGAGTCATAGACCGGCTGCGACAAGGGTTCCTCTACCTAAAACCGCTTCTTAGAATCCCACGATTTTCAGGCACAGCCCTTTCAAGGATCGCGTCCCTTCTTGAACTTCCGTGCCGCGCCGAGATTATCTGTTTGAACGCGATTTTCGTTCTTCAATTTTCAGAAAAGTTTCTCGGCCGTTCGGTTCCCAAAAAGGTTCGTCATCCAACTCCGTCCGTTCGTTATCGCGTTGCTAAAGAAATATCCTGATTTCTCTAAGGTTAGAGGAATGTCAAATATTTGACGTTTATGTGAAAGAGCAAATTTGTTTGGTAAAAGTTCCCTTGCAGTTCATCATTTTAGTTAATTAGATATTAGTTACGGTAATATTGTAAAAATTTGTAAAAACTTTTAACAGC
>NW_017158259.1:89324-91594 GCF_001652005.2 Ceratina calcarata
AGCCATAACAACACTCAACTTATTACGAAAAGGAAAAAAGCAAAGATAGTAAACTTGAATTCCCGTTCAAAAGTTATGATAAATTAAACATCCTAGTTATCAAACGTTACGACGAGCTATTAATTAAATATTCGAACGCGCGGGTTTCGACTTTTCATAAATCCCGTCGTGTTGCTTAACAGCGGCCATCGTCCAATTCCATACTCAGACGTTTTTCATCTCATATTCGAGTAAAATTCCAACGTAGTGAACCGTCGCATCGTTTTGTAATTCCGTCGTCCACTAATCGAAGAGGACGTCGTATGTTCCTTATTATCGCGTAGCCTTCTTCCCTAAGCTAACTAATTGCAGAGCTATCGGGAAACAAGGAGTTATGACGCGTTCGCAACGCGTATAGTCATTGTTATGCGAAGCTCTTCGACTTTCCTAAGCTATTCTTACGATTAGCTCGAGGTCGACCATACGAATAGAATAACAACTAACGAGTATCACGTGACTGGGTTAAAGACCAGAGTTAATTATCGTGAAAAGTGCTGCCAGGCATAGCGATACGAGGCGCCGCATCGCGTGGTGCTTATGGCGGCAGCAAGAGCAATTTAATTTTTTCATAGTTTCATATACTAGGTGTCCCACGAAACACTGGAAACACTATAGCTGCAGCTACAATAGCAAAGGACACATAAAAATTATATAAAAAATGGAATGTGCACGTAAGTGCGCAAAGACTAAGTCCAGAGATCAATTTGAAAGAATCGCAATGCTTATCATTCAGCTCAAGCAGGAAGTGTTCCAAAATTACACAATGAATGCAATGCCGCGCATACACTTCGCGAATCAGCGTTAAAAGCGTTTCGTTGCGAGCTTAAATCAATTATGCGTTGCACCCTGTGCCCCGGAGCCTGTCGATTAAGATCACGAGGATCAATTCGTACGATCTTTCAAGAGAGAAATTACTCGGATCCATTCATGCACCCCTCGTAACAGTCGCACAAAGGAGAGAAACGTCGATTGAATTCATTGCGATTGATCATGATTGCTGCTTTTTTTTTTCTATATTTTTCTCCTGGTCTATATTCTTTGTTTCATTTATTATCCTTGAAACGACTTGGCGTAGCGCGCTTAGATATCGATTCCCGTAATCTCGATCACTGTGACGTTGCAACGTAATAGATCAAGAGGATCAATCTATCCTCGATCTCATCTAGTGTAATAAATTATTATTCTTTTCTTTTACGGTATTTTACCTTCGCACGAATGTTCGACGAAAGGAACGAAACTAGTTGAGCTGCATATTCAAGCATTGTGTATCCGTAAAAAAAAGTTCCAATGTCTCATATCGCAAAGTAAAATTCACTATAATAAGAATGTTGCCTATAAATGGCCGCAGAGACGAAATTCTAGTTGGTGCAGTACTTATCTCACTGTCGTTGTATAGTAAAGCTCTTTTCACCGATTGTCGCTGTCGGGCTCATCTGAAGGATCGATAGATCGTCGCGTTCGCCGAGATCGAGGACTTTCATGCCCATAAACGGGCCACGGGCGCGCGTTTTACTCGCTATTAGCGTGCGCTCACACGTGCATAGACGCGCGCGCAGCTGCAGCAAGTATCGCTGCTCTCTCCGGAAGCGAGTGGACTGCGTGTTATGCGTGCCCGCGTATATTTAATAAATAGAAAATGCCGCGGGCTCTGTCTATAGCCGCCGAGACAAGTACAGGGATGGCGAACGCAATCGCGAGAGAGGAGGAGGATGGGAAAAAAGCGCCTGTGCGCAGGAATATTTTTTGAGCGTGCCTCCCTAGATGGAGAGAAAGCACGCTGACGCGTTTATGGTATTAACCGCGCGGAATACGAAATCGGCTGATATTGCGACCGTTTTTCACGGACAATCGCGGCCTGCAAAGCTTATCGGAGTATTAATCGTAATCGTTACAACGTCTGATCTTGTCGAGTTAAGCTTGTGAAGAATGGAATTGAAGCTTCTGAGACCCTTGGCCTCTCGCTGTGTTTATTTACGTACGCTATTCAGTTGCTAATAAAATCACCATAGTTTCTTAGAACATGTCCTGTAACGTAATTTTATCTAGTTTATCTTGTAAAAGGTTATATACAATTTTCTCGTGGGACCAACGGTTTAGAAGTTATTGAGGGAAAACGAAATTTTTTGCCAAAAGTTCGCCGTTTCGACGCTGGGATGGTCGGATTTTGTCAATATCAATAAAATGCCAAATAATCATACTTAACTCATTAAATATCGAAATTAGAAGAAAAA
>NW_017158259.1:91788-103895 GCF_001652005.2 Ceratina calcarata
CTATATAGCCAATACATACTTAAATCAATAATTCATTTTTTTCTGTACGTCTACATCGAATTTAAGAAGTTTGCAAGTGAGTCACGTGTAATGGAGGTTTTACGACATTCTAATCCTGGCTCAACGGAAGTCGTGTATCTAGTTGTACGTTTTATTTTCGATACCAACAAAGGTTTCCATTCGAACATTGGCAACAGTACATTGTACGTCAATCGCTCTATTGAAACATCGATGACGTTACGTGTATCGACTAATCAACCATTTCGTAAGTGGCGCTTGTTTCGCGGAACATTTCACGAGGAAAGAATCGTGTCGACGCGACGCCTCGCTTCGCCTTGCCGGAGGCTTTGGATTTTGCTTTCGCAAAGAGACGTCCGGTGGATGATTGTTCACGTTTCCACGTGTGTGCCTCATCATCGTTGCTTTCACCCGAATAGGGACTTTCCTTGAGGTGCCGCGGCGGCACGGGTGCAGGTCGAGGCTTCGCTTTTCGATTGTCGAAATTAATAGGTGCGACCGTTGGGGATCGACCAGGCAGAGAAAGTTAGAGATGCTGCCTTTCGGGCCCCGTTTCGCCGTCATTACCTGTGGGAATGATTTTGATCATCAAGGTCCAAAACGGAGAAAGGATCTGGAAATTAATATTTGTGTCATGCTATTGCCTCAGAGGGCTTGCTTCCGCTTGAAACATACGTCAATCAGGATTTGTAGAAGAATGAGCGGTATTGCACAGTTCGACTAATGGACCAGTTAGGAAATACAGGAAATTGTTATACAAACTAGTATAGCGTTGATTTGAATTTATATCGAGCATTACAGATCGCAATTACGAACTGTTTAAATTCGTTTCAAGAATCTCTATACGTACTGAATCATCAAATCATTTCAAATAATAAATTCCTTTTGAGATAATATTGTGGTGACTTCTTCTACATTCGCTAATAAAGACCGTAGAAGAACTACCGATTGCTAGTTCCTTGCTAGTGGTCACTTCTGTTCCACATTCCTATAAATATGTCTGACCACATCATCCTGGCGACTAAGGCATGAGGAAGTCTTACTGATGAATCCATTAGCGAATCCAGCGACGAAACGCTTTCTCCATTATTTTTCAGAATTTAATTTATATTCTTGCCACTTTTACTCGTTCCGATTTAAAACCGCAACAATGTAATTTATCCACATTTGGAATAGTTCCTCCAGGTCGCAATAAATAGAAATCGAATGGAAAACTTTCGCTGCAAGAAAGTGCACGTTATTTCCCGTTCAAGATTTCATCCCTCTAATTTTTGGGTCGACAAAGTCGTTCGCTTTACTGGGCCAAAGTATCGCGATTCGACACGTGGATGATAATGGCGATCAGAGAGGAAACGACGGACTCGATTTACGGCCACGGACGCTTGTCGTGTCACACTTTTTGCTGTTCCAAATAACGTTCTCAAAAACAATTTGATTCGCCTGCATGACTACTGGACTCGTAAAAGTAGATCGCAAATGTGAAACCCATTACGTCTTCTGTGGACAAGTTGCCTCTTGTACTCAATATTTATTGAATTGATTTCAATCATATAATAACTGTAATTTTTAAATCATGGCTATGTAACTACAGTGTTTTCTCGCTATTAATTACAAGTATGGATTAGATTTATGGATAGGAGTAGGGTATAGGTTGTGACCTTTAACACAAAGCGTCTCTTCGCCTTGCTTCATTCTCAAGGGAAATTTGACGAAGTTTAAAGCGTAATATCGAGCATTCAGTGGTTCTTGAACGTCACGACGCAGACGAGGCGTCGTTGACCTTTCCTCGCGCGACAGGTGCCAAGCTTAATCGAGCTCTGGCACAATCGATGATAGCTACTATACATTCGTACATGCTTGCAATCGAATAAATTAAGGATAAGGATAGAGGTGTTAATTAAGATTGTTCGCCAGTGAGATGAGTCGAGAGTGAAAGTATACCAACCTTGAGAATTAGATGTTACATAAGGATGTTTGAGAGTCAGTAATAGATTTAATAAAGATAAACAAATCTATGATATGAGTGATAGTGAAACTACGTTGTGGTTTTCGATACGTTTGACTTCGAGTTATTTATAGATAATAAGCTGATAATAATAAGCAGACTTAGAACTAATTGGTTTTTAATTGAAAGAAAGTTTCAGTTCACTTTTCGATGTCCATAAAGTGGGTAACGTTCGCTGGTTTCTAGGTATCCAATTAAGAGAACGAGTTCTAATCGTAATCACATACTTTTCAGATTAACCCAATCGATCATATAACTATGTTACAAAATTCTACGAATTTGAGAGTGTTGATGAAATATTGAAACACGAAGTTATGACGATCCCTCTTCAATAATAAAATTATAATAATTACGAAAGGGGTAGAAATTGCACGTTCACTAATTGCCAAATAGTTAATTACTAAAGTTCTATGAAACATGTCTACCTCTTTTATTTTACCTCTCGTTTCACTCTCGATTGATAAATCCGACTTTCGCAAAGACAAGAACGGTACAGTGCATACGCACGAGAGCATGTTTCGAGGATGACGAGAGAGAGGAGGTGGACGACGATGAAGATAACGATGACAGTCACGGCGCGTGTTGTCGTCGCCGCTGTAAAACCTGGAAACTGGTTCGGTACACGCGAGCCCCTGCTGAAAGTCGTGGCTGCCAGACTGCGCGGCACGTCTCCCAGTTGCACCTGCACCGGCACTGTTCGATTGCGTAAATGCACGCTCACTGCATACTAGAGCGTGATGAAATTCTTTCTGCGACACCTCGTGCTGATTTCTAAAGTTGTTTTTTTTTCTCTTCTCGCGTTTATAGCATTCTTTTTTATATTGTCAAGGAAACTTGTTAAATGCGATTGCGAAAGTCTATTTGTTTTACGTACACAATAATAAACCTCGCGTTTATTAACTTGACGAAATTCTACTGATAATCTATCAGTGCAAACAGATGCGCACACGAGGCTTTGTCTTTTCGAACTAGAGCGAAAATTATTGGTATCAAGCGAACGATACAAATAGTCAAATACGAACCTGAAATCGACCTTCAATCGGAAATGGCCCGATCTTTACGCTGTGATAAATCGCCGATGAATATTCATCATCGCAGAAAAGGGTGTCGAGTTAGCAGCAGCGACCTAGCGTGAAGATCGACTGCCTCGTCGCTTTAGCGGCGACATGTATTAATAGAAACTCGTAAAGCTCTCGCTTAGCAAAATTGCAAAACAGAACGATTCCCCTGAAACAAAACTTGTACGCGTTTTACGCGTATATAAACGGGCGATGGAAGGAAAAAATTGTTTCGACGTGTTTTATGGGAACGCTATGAAACATTGCACGACGCAACGTCCAAACAATATTTCACTTTGTTTCGTAACGACACGATCGATCGTTAAAAATGTCGAGTCCAATTTAGATCGAATAATCATCGCAACGAACTTTAACCCTTGGTACTCACAATTAGAAAAATGTTTAAACGTTTTTTATCGATGCAAACAGTCACTCATGGAAAGGAAATACTCGAGATATACTTACGTCAATTTATTGATCTATAAAATTTATGAGTATTCGCACGTATCTACCAATGGAATTGACATTCCGTGCACAGATGGTTAATCAACGTGCCTGCGGCTAAGTTGTTGCAAAGTAATGAGTAGGATTTTTGTCGACGTTGTTCGATTTATATTTGCGATTGAGGTTCGCGCGTCAGGCCGTGGATCGAGAACCTGCGTCTCGCCGTACTAGGAGAAAAAGTACTCCGACGAGCGAGTACTGGTATCGCCGGCAGAAAACATTGAAACAGGCCACGGGACAATCGCGTTCGTTCGTGCGAATTTATGGCAACCGGTTTACCCGATTGACGATGGAATGTTGACTGCCGTTGCGCCTGTCAACCTGCTCTGAGGACTGACCACGACATAGAACTGCCTCGTTTCACAGTCTCTCTTTCTTTTCGCTTCGTCCCCAATGATCTTTCGTCCTCGGTACAAGGCGCTGATTTTACACTTTACGAACGTCGTATAGATAATTTTTAGCCTCATTGTTCAATATCTGATTTAATGCTATCAAGAAGCTTGACGAGTCGATTATGATTTGTGCAGAGTTTCCTCCGAAACATTGAATAGTTCTTTATCTCCTAAATTATGTGACAGTGGCAGTGAAGGTACCAACAAACGCGAAAATTTATTTTCCTTTGGGTCTGCTATTCCTATGACAGACCATACGGATCCATTTCAAGTCGCCTTGAAAGGTTCAATCAAATTATGCCAATCAAGTTTATTGATAAACGGAGTTGGCCATCGTATCTCATTATATGATAACATAAAAAAATCTTCGATTCCATCAAAAGATGTGCTCCCTTGAACCGTGCAAGTTTTGTATAGGAACTTTTATCTATCTTCCATAACTTAGGAAATAAATGACCAATTGTTTCGTAGGTCACTTTGATAAGTAGAATTTAAATTATATCGAATTCTATAATTGTTCAAGCCTCGTTTTCTATTATATAAACCTCGATTGAAAAACAAGTATGTAGAAAAAGCCAATTACAAGAGAGAGGAACATCCGATACTGTAACAACACCTTTGACTTTCCATAATTAAAGGACTAATAAATAAATGAGCATGAGAAAGGAAGTTCTGCAATTCGTCGTATAATTATCGGCAGATAGTCGATTACGGAATTATCGCGATGAGTGTTCCAATAAAAACAGCCTCTTCCTTTAATCACAGTATTCGCTTCCTTTCCGTGCTCGTCCTTTCCGTAAAAAATGAAATCGCGGCAGGAAACAATCTCCAATTTCCCGGTTCGAGCGATCATCATCGAGCCTCCTTGGTAATTACACTTTCTTTCCCTAATTGCGAACACATTACGCGCTAACGAATGCGCGCTTATCGCGTCCCGACTTTCCTGGTTCCCTTATATCATTGGAACACGAACTCGTATTCGACAGGATTCGTCGAAAGCGTTCCATTTCACCGTTCGAAAGTGTATTCCTTTATTTATTAACGGGTCTCGAGATTCACGAAGTGAGAAAGAACAAACATATGAGCAATTGCGAATAATGAGAGGCAATAAAGAAATTTTCATTTAAAATGAGAATACATGAACGGATAGTACTATGTAATTGCAAGTTTCATAAATTGAGAATGATTTGCAGACACAGATAGATATTCAAAGATGTTCCAGTTGAATCACTGAAATAAAAGAATTCTTATGTCTAGCTGGAAACAGCCATTAACGTGATACAAATGTCCCACGGGTCGCGCAAGTACGTACACGCATTTCTATGCCAGACCGTTATAACGATCCGCGTTACGCTGGGCCGTGCCGTTGAATCTAGTTTTTAGTAGTCCGTTGCACAAGTTCGCACCTGTGTGTCTCGCGGGATCACGCGACTCCGTGCTTCTGGCTGAAGAATGCGCCAGAACGTTCGAAGAAATTTAAACCACCTCACCGACTCCTCTCATACATAATTCGACCATTCCATGCGATGATGTACCGATTTCCCGTTGGTAATTTTTCTCTTAACTGAATTTAGAAAGCTTCTCTCGCCTACTTCGCTCGAAACCGCTTCCTGCTGGATGTTGCAATTAACGCGTTTAACTCACTCTTGTTTTCGTGAATTCCTTTTTGATTTGTGGGTTTCGCACCCGACGATTGATCGACGTTTTTGTGCTAAGAGGAGAAGACCGTTTTCTCTCTGTCACGTTGTTAACAATGATCGTTTTCAATATTGTGTTACTGCTATTCAAGTTTGTGTTACGCTGTCTGTTTGATTTCTTTCCTTGGAGAAAGTTCCGATGATCGACTGTCAAACGTACAACCTTCGATGATGATCTTCCACTTTTAGGATACACCTAAGAAGCTAGAGTAGACACGTGACTTTTCTAATAATGATTGGTAAATTTTTGGTCTCATTTAAAGATAGTCACAGCGAAAATATATAAAATGTTAATTTCATGAAATCGACTTTTCGTTCTTATGTAAAATTTTGTATCTATTAAATACCTTTTTGAGAACTGGAAACATGTATCTACCTCTTCTATTTCTAAGTTACTAATCAGAATTACGTATATTTTGAATTTGCACTTGATTTCCTCCGTATGAACGCTAGATATGGCAAGACTGAGCTACACTTCAAGTAAATATAATCGCAATCGTACATGCGCGTCGTAGGTTTGGATCTTCTGATGTGTAACATTTCCAAGCATAACGAAGAGTGTACATATAAATGCCAAGTATGTAAAAATGAAATCTTGTATCATTTTTTTTTTTGAGGTGGGAATCTAGATATTAAAAGTCATCTTCTTGGGAGCTTTCTCTAGAAGACAACTTCGATCAAAATTTGATTGTCAGTTCTATTATTGATCCCTCTTATTAACCCTCGTCCATCATATTAATTTGGCATGCAATGAATTAAATCAGTTGTGGTCATAAATGAACAAATTAATCAGAATTCTCTCTCCTATTTTACGTTATTTGAAATGTTATCAAGCTAATTCAGCCAGACCTGTCCAGATTCTTCGCGATCCGCTTTTCGTCTGAAGTATCCAAGGTATCGCGAAACGGTCTGATCGTGACAGGCGAGACAGGCGATTCTAGCGGCCACTTACTGCCACGGCCGTCATATCTCACTGCTTTATTTAGCCGCGGTGCAGTTATCAGGGACGGCACACTCGCTACGCAGGTAGTTGTACGGACGCGTTCGCGACGTAAATGCTTGGCGTGCATACAACGAGAGAACGTTTGAGTGTAGAGCGAGCGAGTGGTATCGTTAGTGTGCTCGCGGGCGAGCCGGTGCGCGTATTACCATAAATTTCCATCGGACCGTTCAGAAGCCAATTAGCGTAAGTCACACCGAGATGAAGACCGCGATACGTGGTTTTACTTAAATCAACCTGACCGCGGGAGAGAACCGTTTGCTCGCCCACCGTTTTAATACCGTGCAATCGGCGCGCGGGCGCGCGCAACGGGCATCAAGAATGCCGCTGGCACACTCAGATAAACCGACGCGATATTTTAACGAAATTAAGTTAAACCTGTTACATCGTTTGACACGTACACGCAACGGAGCCTCGATATTTCTCGGTTTCGACGACCCGATCCGGCGTTGATTTGAACACCGGCAGCACGGTTTCCTACCTTCGCGATCTCTGCTTGTTTCTCGCGTTCGGACCAAAGGAGTGCGCGGTAATGGAGCCGCATTAAAATGTATATACGCGAATAAGCTGTGAGAAACACTCGCAACGTTGGCCCCGATAACCGGCGTTGAATAAAGTTGTCTTGTTGACTTATTGGTGGCACACCGGGCCCAACTGATCGACGTCATCCAGCGCACGGATTGAGCTCTTCGGTTTATCAACTTAAACCGCTATCCCTGCAGGTGCTACTTCTTTAACAACCTATCGTTCTCGGTATTATCACGTCGTACGTTACGACAAACGACTTCATTCTAAACAATCTAAATTGTCTTAAAGTCTCTAAAAATCAGGCACGAACTTTTACACCGACTTAACATTCAGTTATAATGATAAATTTCAGTCAATCCGATATTAGATAACATTGGTTACTTCTGCGAACATCCAGTAACTTACAGAATGTACATTTGGATGTAGTAAAAATTAACATCACTCTTAATAATTTGAACATTTAATTTTCGTATTCCTTTGACGTCATATGGTTAGTAGGAATTGTACCTATGACGTTCATCCTGCACGTTTAGAGTTTATTGGAATGAAACACGGAGGCGTGCATGCACGAAATTCGTCGGCATATCATGCGATTTCAAGGTTCGATAACGATCTCAATGGTATTTCAATGGAATTCGAGGAACGAGGTGAAGTGTTCATGGAGATTGAGAAACTTCATGGTGGTAGTTTTCAGACTACCTTATTAAATAGTTACCTTGCCTATCCAACGGTATACATAGTTCGTTTGTTATAATGTTCCTTGGAATAGGAGAGTGTATCGTGTTAAATGCATTTTGACTTGAAAAGAATTTAAGAGTTTACGTCTCGTCTGTTTGCTCGCGTTGCGCAAGTTTTGGTGTTCAAAAGCGGTGTGCAAGCGAAGTGGTCGGCATTAGAAAACATGGATAATAGTTTTGATCTCCGTTCCTCTCTAAGTTCCACTAGAGAATGAATGTCGAGGATGTACATTAACGCCGGTTATTAAGTGAACGCACTCAAAAATGGAATAACTTTTTTAATATTGGGCTAAACAAGATACTTTTCTGTCTTATAAGACTAAGGAATCACTTGATCATGAATAAATATATAGACATTCTTTGATTTATTACTTTCCATTGGTATAAATTGGAAATAGTCCGTAGGAGCTTTTTACATTACTTTCAATATTCTGTAATGATAAAAATTTGAAATATACATTGTACGATTTTCCTAGTTTCGATACGTGTTGCATTCATTGCGTGAAAAGGGTTGAAATATTCGAAAGACAAACACAAGCCGCCATTCACAGTACACGCGATTAATTTCGAAGCGAACAAGGTACCCAAGAGATTTCTCTCCAAAACGGTGCGAAAATTGAATAATGGCTCGTTGAAGCGTCACGAAGCACGCTCGTTAATACCCATTCACGTAGAACCGTACGAGGTGGACTCGTGACACAGCGGAAAAAGGCGCCGCGAACAGACCGATTGATATCAAGCTTTCCCTCGTAAGCGCGCGTATTCCGCATGCGGTGAGACCAGCTGCGTCCCTCCTTCCATTTTGGAACTCTTCTCGTGCGTGGTGAACAAGTATCACGCACAGCCTCGGGCGTGTAACGCGCGGCGAACTGTGCGAAATGATTTCACCGTGAGAGAGTTCCGAGAGAGCTCTCGGACTCGAGGCCCAACGAGAAACGTGCCCGGCCAGACAGCGTGGCGTCACTCATCGGCCCGAGCGCCTCACTTGGCATAGCGACAACGTTCCTCGCGTGCATACGCTCGTACTCCCGTGTATATGTATAGTCCTGGCCGTGCCGTGCCGTGGAACCGGAACTTGACCCGCGATCGCCGGCCAACGGGGATGAAGAACTCGAAACGTGGCGCGCCTGGCTCGACGGGCTCTCGCGACCTCAAGCTTGATTTGAAATCAGAGACGTGGTCTCTGGGATGACGCGAGGATCACGATGTTCAGTTTCGCACATTCATCCTCCGGTACATTCAATTGAAACATAACTTAAATGAATTTAAGCAACGAAGTTTTAAATAGTCCGTAGGAGCTTTTTACATTACTTTCAATATTCTGTAATGATAAAAATTTGAAATATACATTGTACGATTTTCCTAGTTTCGATACGTGTTGCATTCATTGCGTGAAAAGGGTTGAAATATTCGAAAGACAAACACAAGCCGCCATTCACAGTACACGCGATTAATTTCGAAGCGAACAAGGTACCCAAGAGATTTCTCTCCAAAACGGTGCGAAAATTGAATAATGGCTCGTTGAAGCGTCACGAAGCACGCTCGTTAATACCCATTCACGTAGAACCGTACGAGGTGGACTCGTGACACAGCGGAAAAAGGCGCCGCGAACAGACCGATTGATATCAAGCTTTCCCTCGTAAGCGCGCGTATTCCGCATGCGGTGAGACCAGCTGCGTCCCTCCTTCCATTTTGGAACTCTTCTCGTGCGTGGTGAACAAGTATCACGCACAGCCTCGGGCGTGTAACGCGCGGCGAACTGTGCGAAATGATTTCACCGTGAGAGAGTTCCGAGAGAGCTCTCGGACTCGAGGCCCAACGAGAAACGTGCCCGGCCAGACAGCGTGGCGTCACTCATCGGCCCGAGCGCCTCACTTGGCATAGCGACAACGTTCCTCGCGTGCATACGCTCGTACTCCCGTGTATATGTATAGTCCTGGCCGTGCCGTGCCGTGGAACCGGAACTTGACCCGCGATCGCCGGCCAACGGGGATGAAGAACTCGAAACGTGGCGCGCCTGGCTCGACGGGCTCTCGCGACCTCAAGCTTGATTTGAAATCAGAGACGTGGTCTCTGGGATGACGCGAGGATCACGATGTTCAGTTTCGCACATTCATCCTCCGGTACATTCAATTGAAACATAACTTAAATGAATTTAAGCAACGAAGTTTCTTTAAATGAAACGCCTAATATAATAAAAATAATTTCGTCTAAAAGGAAAAGTATATAAATAAATCGACTTTTTTTCGGGCAGTTACTTTTTATTCTCTTTATTT
The DNA here is from genome assembly GCF_001652005.2 of Ceratina calcarata. Lineage (NCBI taxonomy): Eukaryota > Metazoa > Arthropoda > Insecta > Hymenoptera > Apidae > Ceratina > Ceratina calcarata. The sequence goes on from NW_017158259.1 coordinate 102,004, forward strand.
TAGAAACTTCGCGTACGTAATTCAACATTTATTGCCGGTAGTTTGACTATAGATAAACCTAGTGTTTATATGTTTATACCGTCGTTTCCACTGTTAATGATCTGGTTAATAGAAAACCAATACGGCCTCATAGAGAATGGGATACATCAATTAATGATAGCAATAGATATAAATGCATGCTTCTGAACAACATTCACCGCGTATCTAACTCTTAACTGCCACTGTGGGCTGTTAAATGCGCCAGCCTAGTTTAGTTCCAATTTAAATCCTCCTATATACTTATATCTAATAAATAGTTAAGTATGCTTCAAAAAAATATGTAGTATCTTTTTAGCTGAAATTCAAGTCCCTTCAACTCTCCAAATGAATATCATTTGTAAAACGATCACTATCAAATTAAATTAAATTGTCGAGTTACATTTTTAACTCTTAAAAATGAAAAAAGGAAAATATAGGAATTTGTAATAAAAAATAGTTATATTTTCATTACTGACGTTATTCAATTATTTTTTATATTCAATAATACATTTTATCAAAATAACCTATGACTTTTGCTGAACCAACATTTGAAGACTGCCCGTGGATTTTTTTCAAGTGACCGAAATCAATAGTTCCTACGCAGCATGCATTTTAGTGGTGAAACAACCGACTATGTAAACTATGGTGGACTGTGTCACCTAAGGGCTAATGTTTTTGCATGCCATTGTTTCATATTGACCTTTAAAGTTGATTCCAGTCTCTGTACTCTACCTACGTGATATCCGCGACCGACCATTATCAGCGGACGTGTTAATGCACGCATATAAAGTGTTAATATAAAGTGAAAACCTGAATGTTATTTTCAGTACAATCGATTTAAACTAAATTTTAACTAAAGCTGAAACACATTTTATCATTAAATTCATCTTGCTGATAGTCAGGTTCAATAAAATATTTGTTGGGAGAGTCGTAAAGTGCACAATTTGTTCGCTGAAAAATATTCAGTATCGTAGAATAGAAACTCGACCAGTTTTAAAAATATTTGATACACATTCTACGCTTCTATACTGATAAACATAAGATCGAAAGTAGAATTGAATCACGGATATAAAGATATCCCAAAGACGGAGTTATCCTACAATCGAAGTAATTGTATCTGTCGAGTTAGTTAACATAGTTTCAGCCTATTATTGATAAACTCGTGCAGATATGAATGGGACGCTGATTTCTATTTTCGACGAATAAAACCACAGGCGGCACGGAATTTTGCATTAGCTGACTAACTAAAAATTAGCTAACCGCTAAAAATTAGCAAACTCATTTGTCGATATCGGTAAATTTGCATGCTGATACTGTAACGCGTTCCGCACGGCTCGGAAACTTGTTCACTCGTTTATGGTTGAATCGACGATTAACGTAAAAGCGTCTGGTATTTACGAGGAGTCAAGTAGTTGGCGTGACGACAGATGAAAATCTCTCGTGATCTAAGGAGAGAGGCTGAACGAGTCCATCGGTTCAGTTCGTCGATCGATCTGGAGATCTAGATCCAGTGAACATGGATTTACTTCTTACGAAGGCGACACGCGCTCATTTAATCTGTGGACAACGAAAGAACTGATGACTGGATAGCAAAGTTGATTCAGTTCTTGCAAGTCTATTCCTCGGCTAAATCAGTTTGCAGCGAGTTTGTTGGTTTAATTAGCTTCGTAAAAATTCTTTGGAAACAAATGACGAGTTTATACAGGGTGTCTCAGAATGCCCGATATTCCGAGAGTTTGTAAAAGGGTGAAATTCTGAGTAAAAAGTTCCTCTTCCACTTTTTCCTCCAACTGCTATTAACAAAATTATTAACGAAAAACTGGGACATTAATAAAGGGTCTAGCCGGATAAGATGGTAAAATGTGCCCTTGAAC
>NW_017158259.1:104074-118314 GCF_001652005.2 Ceratina calcarata
AAGTTTGTTTCATTTAACTGTAGATAATTACATTCCTTGATATTAGGTATTATATTTCGTATATCATAATATTGAAAAATTGAACACATGTTTGATGAATTAACAGTTATTTAAGAATAATTGGAATATTCAATCGCGATGACCGATTAAAGAGTTCCTTAATAACCAGCTAAATAACGCAAAGTTGATCGATTAAGTACCGTTAATCGAGCAATCAAAGCAGGTTCTTGGTTGTTGGACTCACTTCTCATAAAAGTTTCATGACCTAAGCGTGATGAATTAGTTAGACATGGTTTCGTGTCAATACAATCATTATTTCCATGGCTGCATTCTTCGCTACACTCTCAAGTATTTCATAAATCTTTTGAATCCTACAATATGAAATGTTGCTTCGAATGATACTTGGAAGTTACACGTTTTAATTGAAACTGGAAACAGTACGTCAAGTACTTTGCATAATGAGTGATATTCTTTAGATCAGAATACTGAAAACATGAGAACACTTATTTTTTAAAGTTGATGCCGTCATGTTCCTGCGTATCACCATCACGGAACTAACCGAATGCAATAAATTAAAATCCATATAAAACATAAAAGATGATGACACAAACTACCTCAATTACTGGTCGTATTGCAAAGTGGAGCGGAAATGATTATTGATACACGATATCGCATGAAAAGGTCGGTCAGTACAGTCTAATTCGCGGACAAAAAGAATTGGAAATTCAGGAAACGACATTTGACTCGTGAGGTTCTTAATTGCCACGGCAACGACGACCAATCATCGTCATTCATTCCCGTGAATCGGGACGGAGTCGATGGAAAAAGGAAGAAAGATCTCTTCTAACCGTACGATTCCTGGAGGTTCGTTACTGAATCACGATTGTCAATGAAGAAATCTGCAGCATGGCGCGGCGGAGAGTCAACCGCAATGGAAATTCATGGAATGTCGTTCTCCTCTATTTCTTTGGCCGGCTGCTCTCGAGGTATCTTTCTCTCCTCGAGTACTTACAAACGATGCCATACCTTCGAACCGAGGGAATTTCAACTGGACAGAATCGATGAGGTCTCGTGAGAAGCGTACGCCGTTTTTGTTCTCACAATTCGTTCGGCTCGCTCTTGTTTCCAGTGACGGAAGACACTCGGCGAATTCAACGGGCTCCTCCCTCTTGCCCGTATCTACCGGACGATACATCGCTTCGGACGTCATGATTTAAAATGCTGATGCCTCCTTTCAACCAACTACTTGCCCTTTCGTCCCTCTCCTTTCTTCTTGTCTTCGACTTCTGAATTGAATTGATTTCGTATAAGGTTCCATTAAGTATTTTATTTCGTATTGTATATTATGTATGTTGTATATCCTATGGTTGGAAATGCAAGGATGCGCAATTTTTTATCATAATAAGTTTACATCGAATATCAGTCTAGGTTTTTACAAAACCTAGTTTATTTATTCAACATGCATTTATTCAAAACTTCTCATTTGTACCGACAATGTGTAACGTTAAACATTAGAAAAATTTTATGAACGATGAATACGCGTGTGGGCGTTTCATAAAAGTATTTTCAAATGTACGATCAGCTTTGCGTCCACAGTAATTTCTCCGTAACTAACTCATTCAACTTTCAAATCATTTATCCCCGTAGTCATATCGCATTAGATATCTCGTGTCAGAAGTCTGTTTTAATTACGTTCTACGAATTGACACGACCGTATGGCATTTTGAGAGAGTTGCGACGCAACCGAAGCAACGTATCGGGACATAAAATAAAAATGGTAAAACTGTTTTTTAATGAAGACCAAGGAACAGTTTCCCTCTTTCCCAGTCGCTTAAAGTGACATAGGTGTATATTCGAGTTAGGAACGAAATAACGAAAAGAAGAAGTCTTCCTCCGGCCAAAAATACATTCTCGATTCAAAGGGAAAACGATCCGTTGGTCCGTCACCGCCGCGACGCGCCGTACCAATTACAGAGCCACCGAGATCGAGAAAGCGAGAAGCAACCGTTTAATTGAAACTTGACGGGGGTGGCCTACGACTACGACTAATTTTCCGAGGAATCTTTTAACAAGTACCGACCACGATCTAGGTCATCGTACTGTCATAGCATTCTAAATTCGGACTGAGACGAGTCTGCACGAATTCTTTTTGCTTGCAGCTTGTGCTGATCGAAGAACCGCACACTTTCATAACGTTTTAATGGAATACTTTATGACAGAAATTCGATGAGATGTGTATCTTGTGGAAGCTTGCCTTGCCTTTAAAAAAAGTTCGATGAATAATGACAGTTTAGTTGGAATAGATTGTTTAGATTGGAAACCACAAAACTGTGGTATAGATGTCACGTACATTTAGTAAAAACTAGTTCGTTCTTTTTTTGCCTTTGAATCTCAAGAAAGGTAAAACATTTCTATTGATTTTATTCGTATTTGATTACGTTCGTCTATAGCTTACAGTATCGAGACAAGAACGAATTTTGTCTTGATTCTTTGAGAAATAAAAATGCATAGACTAAACCCACGTTTTGCGTTACTTTTGTCTGATTACCGATAAATCGACAAAAATTTATCGGTCGATGTTAGAAAATTCACGTGAGTCTTCTAGACTCTTAATTAATTTTATTGACCGATTAATGTCGGAAGAGTTCGATATATCAATTGAATCAGGTAACCTCGATCGGCGTTTGTAAATGTAATAATAACGTGCATTGAGGGTGAGAGGTAGTAAGTGTAGATCTCATAAGCGCACGGGACAGCAGTTAAAAAGGAAAGATAAACCAACATTCGAGTTTAAGACCGCGCAGAATAAATAGTAGAACTCCATAAAATCCGTACGAAACACTGTTCATTTTACGAGTCCATTTCCGAGCCATTGTCACGCATAAAACGCCAGGGTTTGTTCAACCTGCCTAGACGGAAGTGACGTCGTAACCAACGTGGGGCGACACGGCTCGTTGGATCCCGCGCGAGCCGCCACGAAAATAACTCACGTGTACGATCATCGTCAAGTCCCACGGTAACACGGTGCAACGGAAATGCAGATGCATACGTACAGGCAGTAAGAAGTAAAAGATTGCCGATAATCGCACGCGAAACGCAGGCTCATCCTCCGTTTCCGACAAGTCTCGGTCTCTCTAATGTTCTTGACGATAAGATTCTCTTCGAACCGATCGGGGCTGGGGTTGTACCTTACGTCACGTCTTTCATCATAGAGTATTATGGGAGAGATGGGCTATGTTCTTAACAGTGTTTCGAAATCAAATATTTTAGAAATATTAAATACTTTATGTAACGATTTGTATAATTAATCACCTTTTCTATAATATATTGTTATGAATAAAGAAGATGGGCTATAGTGCGGGTGAGATCCCTTTTATACAAATTATATTCGTTTATTAGATTGATTTATAATAACGTTAAATAATAACATTTTATAATAAGGTTAATAATATTTTTATGAAAGACTTATTCTATTTTATTTCATTGAAAAAGATTATTTCGGTACACTTATTTATTTTTTCGCACAATTCTTAGATATGTATATTTTCAAACTTGGAGCAACTCTCATGAAGCCAGCGACACACTTGATCCAATCATTCGTTTTAATGTTCTAACAGTTGACTATTTATCATTCAATATTTAAATATGCACTGAAAGTGTGAAGAGTTTATTCTGGTCAGATATTGAGCACTACTTTTGACGAGCACCTCATTTCTGTAACGTTGAGTATTTTTAACTCACGTCAGTGGCCCACATCGGAGACTGTTGATTATTTCTTCGCGTAATCGGAGTTTCGTGACGTTCATCGAAAGAAAGGGAGATGAAGAAACACAAGCTGCAATTTTTTGCGTAACGAGGACTCGCGAATAGCCACTTTGCATATTATTTCGCATTCCCTTTCCTCGAATGTCCTGTTAATTTCGTTTAACGATCTCGTTGCTCAGCGCCGCGTCCTCGATTAAAATTAATCACCTGCAATAATGTTACAAGAGAAGCGAAAGGGTTATACCATACTAGATTTTCAACGTAAACATCTATAAATATATTCGTTTTATTAGCTGCACCGTGCTCACTCCAGAATTTCAACCCTTTTAAATAACGGCGAGCTACACTTGAAGTTTGATTCATAAAAACCAATAGTTTCATTTATGTTTTTATTTATGTCACGAGTTTTGAATAGACTTATAAAAATCTTTCATCTGCTAATGAATATAATACATATACATTTTAGAATTCGCCTAGCAAATTCCTGTTACAAATTCCTACGCACACTAAATTTTCTTTATTTGTAATATTTCCACTATCGAAGTGCTTTCATACAGTCTTCTAAAGATTTCATAAAAATAGGAATGGGGTTAAGCGACATTCATTAGACCCGGCGTTGGGACCTCGAATTGGTCGGCGTGCGCCCCCGTAGCGGGACAGCTTCCATTATGTCCTCATGGCTCGCCATGATACGGAAAAAAGTCGCGGGACGAGATGGTTAGGTCGTGATGCTCGCTTCCTGGACGGGTCCGCGCGCGAAGGAGTTAGGCTCCTCTGTTCGCCACGGTGCCACCGATGGAAACCGTGCGAAGCGATGCGAGGTGAAACCCGGTCCATTGTCATGTGGCGAGGATCACGTAAGGTCACACACTCTCTTGACTGGGCTCTCTTCTCGTAGCTCTGCCGCGGCGCGGTGGTGCCCTACGTGGAAACAACAAAGGCGTCAAGTTTCGTAACGAGCTGAGCCAAGCCGAGCGTCGGCTTTTATTGTTAGAAAACGGACTAGGCTTCTCGCCTATAGTCGGAAGAGGAACGAGGCATTTTACTTTAGTCATTTGTAGTCTCGATCTAGAGTGTCGTTCCTCAGGGCTTAAACTTCTTCCCACGAATCGCTGTCCGTTTACTCGTTTGTCTACTCAATAATAAAGCGTGAAATAGTAATAGAATTAACAAAGAGTTTTTCTAAATATTCCTATTTTGGGTTCAATTAGCAGTCGAATGAAAGAAGGGCGTTTCTTGAGAAAATTTCTTTTAGGATATGTACGTGTACATATTTCAAACCGTAGATTCGGAAAATGTAGTGAAACGGAAAGGGGCATTTCTCGGGAAACGTCCTCATTCCCTGCAGCTCTTTAATTATTGCACGGACTTATTCAATTGAACAAGTTAAGTAGAGTATTGTTGATCAATAAAAACTCTTTGTTTCAAATCCGTGAAAATTCGCACGAGAATATTACGTGAAACCTCTTTCCTTTTTTCTTCGCGTTCCTAAAGTTTGCTGGATTACAACGATTATCGTAAAAAGGAAACTAATCTAATTAGGTGCGCCATAAATGAAATAGATTAAAATCTTGCTAAGCTTATTATCGTGTTTGGTCTAGACAAAAAAGTTACATAAGTTCGTTCGTTGTATCCTTAATTAATTAGAAAGATCCAAGATCCCGGGCGATATAAATGAATATTGCATTAAAGTAGAAAGCGTACGCGATATGTAAGTGTTCGGTTTTTTTCGTAAAAGAGGCGACGCGAGCTGCTCCTGTGGCACTGATATAGCTTATTCCAAAGGCTTTTTCTTCTCACGCGTGCCGGAAAGAGCATTCATCTTTCGTGGCTTGTGCACGGTGTCGCTGCCGATCGCAGGAGGTCATAGGTAAAAGTGGCCGGGCTCGAAACGCTTTCTATAATTAATTACAACCGACGATAGCGTCCTCGACGGTGGTCCTTAATTTGTCGCTACATCAAACGCAAATTGATTATCAACCACTGCCGACCACTAAACATCCGCTACGAGTCGTTAATCTCGGGCGAAACTCTCCTCCGCGCCGACCGTCGCGTCGCACCGCTTCGTATCATGAGTCACGTCTTCTCTGAATCACGTCATTAGTTCATCGTAACGTTCCAAGACTCTCGCCATCAATAACACGTTAAAAAATAGTCAAGTTTTAGGTATGATTATGCGTGTAATCTGAAATTTATTGGTCTAGGCAAGAAAATCGGTGGGATGCTTTTAATCAGTGATTTAAAGGATATCGTTCAGTTTTGTGAAACGCTTCGTATTATAACGTGGGAGTTGAAAAGAGGAATTCTTACTTATGAACGGTACGGTTGTTACTTATGTAAATGAGACACGCGATTAAGGCCACGTTTCGTAACTTTCCTTTTAATTAAGGACACTGTTGAAATTCGCTCGCATGATCTGCCGCGCGTGTATACTTACCGAGGACTTATTTCACCGTTACAGGGTGGCGGCGATGATTCGGACGAAGATACACAGTGTGCTTTAAGCGAAAACTGGACATTCGAGAAGAAAACCAGACGTTGGTCCCGTGTGGGTGAAGTGACGCAAACGAACGTCGAGAGGCTACAGGCGATCGCCGGTCAGAACGTGCAATCCGAGGAAGACTCGCTGGAGGATCGACTGGAAGCCGAAGAGGCCGAGGACACGATGTTGGACACTCTCAGATACAGCAGCCTGCCACCTGGGACGCTTCCCGATGAGATCAGTCCCAGATTTCGAAGAACCGGCTCTGAGAGGCTGAAAGACGGAGCCAAAGCTTTTCTTAGGCGGGTCGAGTCGCTCAAATCCCGGCGACGAAAACAGCAGAACCGCGACGGTATCGTAATCAGCAGTCCCCAGATATTGGACGTGATGACAATGCAACAAAAAATGAAAGAATTGAACTGTGTGGACGTATCGCCGACTGGACCGGCGCCGGTATCCCTTAACGACTTGGTGTTTGGATCGCCGCTTCATGTACCCGGGTCGCCCGTCACGCTACCAGCTTCTCCTTATCACCTTCCGCCTTCGCCTTTGACCAACACGCCTAGCCCATTCGGCGACGATTCCTCGAGTTATTGCTCGGACGGGTCTCAAGGAGGTGGACCGACGCCTACACCGACGCGCACGAAGATGAATCGAGCTAGGAGATTCCTGCATCGCGGCCGAGAGGATCAGGGTGCGCTTAGCGATTCCGAGTGCCAGCCTACCAGTTGGCGACACAGGTATTTCAGAGACGCGAATAGCAATCACGCGAAGGTTTTGGAATACGTGGCTGCTCATCCTCAAAGCCCGAAGGATTCGCCGACGAAAACTCCCATAAACAGTCGCGGTGGCAGTCTAAATCTCGGCAAAGAGTCGCAGAGGTACAGGGACAAGTTGACGGGGCAAAGTCAAGATAGGTACAAGGAGGATAAGGTAGCTGCGTTGAAGAGGGAAGATAAGATGCACAAGAGCTTCAGACATCGCGACGATTCCCTCAGGGAAGGCAAACCTACCACGAAAGAGGTGACGGTTTACAGAGAGAAATCAAGGTCCAGGAGTTCCGAGCTTGCAGGTAGTCAAGAGAGCAGTTCTACGGTGGCGAGTCGTGATTCGGATCAGGAAGAGGATTCTCCGAGGCACAAGGGTACCGTTGTCAGGTGGCACAGTTTTCAGAGGGGATCTCTCTACCCTGAACCATTGGATCCCCTTTGCCCACGCGCTATGGCCTCAATGTCCTGCGGGCAACTTTTGGTTCTGAGAAAGCTGGCTTTGTTGAAGTTGACTGCTTGCATGGAACGATACTGTCCCTCTCATCGTACGGGTTGGAACTGGGAGTTGCCAAAGTTCATCAGGAAGATAAAGACTCCTGATTATAAAGACAAAACAGTCTTCGGCGTCCCATTACTATTATCTCTGCAGAGAACTGGGCAGGCCTTACCAAAGTGCATCCAAATCGCTTTGAGGTGGCTGAGAGCAAACGCTCTTGATCAAGTTGGAATCTTCAGGAAGAGCGGCGTCAGATCTAGGATACAGAAATTAAAAATGATGACCGAAACACTGGGGGATAACATTAATTTCGACGGTCAGCAGGCCTTCGATGTGGCTGATCTTGTGAAACAGTACTTCAGGGAGTTGCCGGAAGCCCTATTAACGAACAAGCTGTCCGAGACTTTTATTGCCATTTTCCAACGTGAGTATTCAAAATTAAAAAATTGCTATACTATCATTTATTAAAAAAAATTGATTGGTTTATTAAACAATGTTTAATTCATTGTTTTGTTATTCGTTCTATAAAACATGTACATTATGTACATTACTTTGTAATTTGCTGTTACAGACGTACCTATTGAACTACGACCAGACGCGGTACAATGCGTGTTGCTGTTGTTGCCGGACGAGCACCGGGAGGCGTTGGAAACCCTGCTCGATTTCCTGAACCACGTAGCGAGCAATGCTCCCTACAACCAAATGACAGCCTCGAACCTGGCCGTGTGCCTGGCACCGAGCCTGTTCCACTTCAACCACAGCAACGCGAACGTGACCAACAGGTCGAGCAGCGTATCGCCACGTAGGAGAAAGACCGTGGGCATTCCCGATCAGAGGGAACTGTCGGAAAACAAAGCCGCTCACGACTGTCTTCTGTATCTGGTCAAGATGCATCGTGAATTATTCATGGTGAGTGGCTCGATGCCGTCCAGGTCGTTCGAGAGGAGCGTCATCCGTCGCCGTCTCGAAACGGCGATTGTGATCGCTTAAATCCGAATGATACATTATGCGTGTCTACACATTTGACTACAAACGTTTTCGAGAATCGGAAGGCAGACACAAATTAATTGTTATTCTTGTTTTTTTGTTTCATGTTGCGTCAGGTCTCATCGGATATGTTGACTCAGTGTCATTTCAATTACATGGAAGAGAGCATCCCGGTTGTGCTGGAGGAGCTAGGATCCGAGATGAAACAGGATTGGAGGGGCTATCTTCATGCTTGCACTACAGCTTTGTTAAAAGAGGCGCGCGAGAAGTAAGTTTTATTTAAGAATTTCCTCTCTTAAATTTTTTTCATTAGAAGTGTTCGAGTCAAACAGTTTTCCAAAGTTTTAAAAATTACTAAAAACAATATAATATTCTGGATATCTTTCTTTAAATAAGTTTGTTGTATGTATTATTTTTTATAGAAGTCGCGGATGGGTTACCGTGAATAACCCAGCGGACAGCACGGTAGAAATGGCTTATAAGAAGGTCGGCGACGGGCACCCACTCCGTTTATGGCGAGTGTCGACCGAAGTGGAGGCACCACCGAACGAGCTTCTTCATCGTGTTTTGAGAGAGAGACATATCTGGGATCCTCAGCTTCTGAAATACAGACTGGTCGCTAAGCTAGAGACCAATGCGGAGGTCTTCCAATACGCCACTGGGAACATGAGTCCCCTTCCTGCCAGAGATTATTGTGTGCTAAGGTGTGTTACGAATTTATTTATTCATTCCGATAGCGTAACATTGAATCGCATTGAAGAAGCGATCGCGACAAATAGCAATGGTGATGTACGCGCGCTATAAAAGGAGAACAGTGGGATTGTAAATAATGTGATGTTGTATTTTGCAGATCCTGGCGTAACGACCTCCCCAAAGGGGCCTGCGTCATCGTAGAAACGTCCGTGGAACATCCGGATGCTCCTGTCATGCTTGGCGGAACTCGTGGCATTGTTTTGGCTTCGCGTTATCTTATCGAACCCTGCGGTAGTGGTAAATCACGGATCATGCATCTCTCTAGAGTAGATACAAAGTAAGTATACCTTAGTTCCATAAAATTAATTTAATATTACTATTAAATGAAAATCATTTTTTTATCTTGATGCAAAGCGAATTTAGTTCAATAATAGAAAATGCACACATATAAATTTTATTTTTAAGTAACGTCATTTTAAAGTAATCAGTAGCATTATATAAGAACTGGAAATTTATTGTTTTTACATTTAATTACAGCGATGTATTCAAATTCCTCATTAATTTCTTTTTGATTTTTACTTCTAGGGGACGCACGCCAGAATGGTACAACAAAAGTTATGGACATCTTGCCGCTCTTCATCTGAGTAAAATTCGTAACTCTTTCAAACATACAACAGACGGTCCTGAAAGCAAGGTCTGAGAAGAGGCTACCGTGCAACGATCCCCGTTGCACGGTGCATATACTCCTCGTGAAGATCAAGAGAAAGAAGGCAGAATTCCCACGATAGACGAGGAATAAACGGACGTAGGATCGATATTTCATCCACTTGATCAACGCCAAGAATTAAAAGATTTTGATGGATATAATGGGATCTTAGGAAAAAATTAACTCGCTATTTAAAGATGAACCCCATCGCGTGTTTCTCGAGTCGATTCAAATGATATTTAAGAAAAGGAGGAAGAAAGATGTTAACAATACCATGCACGAGCTTTAATACATGTGAAGTAATTTTTATTAAAACCTGATGCGTTTAGCGTTAGAGGCCATCGAATAATTGTCAACCATGTTGTCAAAGAATGAAAAAGATAGAGTTCATTGTTATCGTAATTTTAGACGAAAAATTGTCTCTATACGACTCTTTAATTGTTCATGGACTTGCCGTCCACTGATCGTGAAAGTTATTAAAAAAAAAAGGCAGTATACCGAATCCAAGAGAAGCAAATTAAATAGGCTAGTAAATGTTTCTCCGTGTAGATAGGATATAACACATTATTTTTGCAAGTGTCCATAGATGTCACATTGTTAGTCGAAATACAAAGAGTAATGCTTTTGCCGTCGGCAATAACAAAGATACATTTAAAGTACATTACAATCGTTGCGATATTTCGTCGAGTCAAGGCGAAGAAACCATCCAGTTAGCAAAGTAACGATGCCTTTTCCGATGCTAGGTAGATGATATCAATAATCGTATGGATTAAAAGATGATAAAACGATGGATGTAAGTATTTTTTCAATTGTAGTCGCTACGAACGCATCGGTAGTTTGTGTATGCAATATTATCCCCGCGTAACACGATGTTTTTAATCTTACCAAATGACGTACGCATACATTTCTATGTAATGTGAACGCGATAAGAAACAGAAGTCGTGCACAATTATTATTACTACAATTGATCATTTAATATTTAAGAGGCCTCCCTTTTGTATGTTTCTTTCGGACCAAATGCCAATTTTTCTATATTGTTGTATCATATTATGCCGCCGGAAGTATCGGGTATTTCGATACGATAATGGTTATTTTAGAACGATTCTTTTTGTAAATGTCACGGTGACAAATTACGATTAGGGAAACTGTATAAATTAGTAGTCGTACGCGTTAATACGATGTTGTACAATGTGTATGTGTATTCTATTTATATGAAAGAAGACGCGACGTGATTCGATCATCGAAGTGTGCAGCACACATTCGTGTTCGATTCGAAAAGCGTATAACAATTAATTGCGTCTCTCGCGAAATTCCCTCCCCTTAATCTAACGATTAACCCCGATTTAATCGAGCAATGCGAAAGGATTTTGAACAATTGTGTAGTTCTTACGCCTACCCGCGCGAACCCGCGGGTGCGCGAGATAAATTTTTCGTGTTAAATTAGGAACTCGTCATTGTCAATCGTCGTGTATCGATGTTGAAACCATTGAAATTTGTTATAGAGTCTATTGTTAATAATTGTGTATTCGAAATCTTAAATGTCAGTCGCGTCGGTTCGAATAACTGCTTCCGACATCGTTCTCGGCCAGTCGAGTAGGGCGAATCGTCGCGCGTCCTTTGAGATACGTTGTTCGTGCATGCACCATTAATTAAATCATAGGGACCACCTTCGTTCGGACCTCCATATGCCTCAGAGATAAAAAGCAAAAAAAAGGATCCGAGAAAGGAAATAGAAATACCAGAAATATGGAAAGCGATCTGGAAAATAATACACCTCATCGAATCGAATTAATAAGTGTATTTTAACATAATACTAGTCACAATTTAGATGAATTTACGGAATACGAATATATAAGTGTATAGATTTTTATTTTACGAACGTTACGTCGGTAATATTTAATGATTATTATTATATTATATTTACATAAAGTAATTATATGGAGAAGAAAGATATATATTGATATTTTTGTGTCCAAAAAACGCCAGTAAAAAGCACGCGAATGAACATGAAACAGAGAGAGCGAGAGAGAGAGAGAGAGAGAGTAAGATCGAGAGCACGCCTGAATGTTCTTTTTCCGTTATTTGTAACGATATATGATCGTCTTTATTCTTGTAATCCGTGTTTCGGTAGAATGTGTACATATGTATATTATACAATAATGAAACACGATTATATACTCATTAAATCTGTTTTATTTTGTACACCTCGAGTATCGAGCCATTTAATTACACCTTAGCAATATTACTTACTTATAGCTTTACACATATTGAAGTAATGAAAATATTAATTACATGTACGTTTATCGTATTTCGGATTGTTTAATCGATATTACTTGTTACCATGGATAACATGTCAGCATTTCCCATTCGTTTCTCTGTCGTGATTTCAGTTCGATCAGTTTGCATTGAATTTGCTGCTAATTTCACCGGAAGAAAGCAACTGTCGACTGTGTCTATCATATAACACGTGCAACTCATTAGCAATTGTTTACAATAAAGGATGAATTCATTTAAATTTTAATCTTAGAAGGTAATCTATATTTGAGTTTTTTAAATAATTTGTCCAACCAGTTAAGAATTTGTTCAATGAAATTAATGTATCAGTATAAATAATCTTCTTAACTTCGATTCTAAATTTCTCGAAACGAAAAAAGTAGATTTTAAATTACTTGCATTCTCACGTACTTACATAATTTGTAATGATTGCAGGTGTTAAAATTATCACAGAAACCTTAATATTACATATATCGCGTAACGATACTCATCGTGCCTGAAAATTAACGTGGTAAGCGTTAATTGAAAGTTGAACGTACTGCGATTTTGTCCAAGAAAATGGTTCGGATGCACATTAAGAAAGGTGATGAGAGCCAGTTTCTATATGATACGCACGTGGACGCTCGGATCGAAGACATTATATACGATATAACTACAATTTACAACGGCCGGCTGAAGATTTCAAGAATATGTTATGGTAATTATTTTACGGCTCTCGTGTTTCGCTCAGTTAGGTTAGTGTTTAAAAAAAGGTGGCATTCAAAAAATGGTAGTGTCCTTCGTGGGCAGTTTTACTTTTTATTTAGGCAGTGCAATGACAGAATCGTATAAGTGGTATAAATTGTCTGGAGGTAACGCCGTGTGACGCAGCACATATTACCGTTTTCTCGGTCTTTTTATTTTCACCTTCGTATAACGGCGCGTGTGAACCAAACGCATGTAGCTGTACGATTTTATCGGTCGTCACCGCAGGCAGTTTGAATGCCAATGATTTCCCTAACGATGATGAATTTCATATCCCTTTATTTATTTTCCCATCATGGTATTAATCCAATTTTGATATTGCTTGCGTGAAAAAATAGCGAAAAACGTTCTTTGTTCATTTCATTTTATACAACAAATAGAATTTTCATTTACTATTGTCAATTTTATTTATGTGATACAATCTGGTTAACATTCAAGAAATTGAATGAAATTAATAAATTACAGATTGTGTTTCCAAGAGTGTGAGATTCCAAAGCATTTTTCGCGCCCTCGTAGACCTCGCCAGCTATATATTATTGGAATGCTAACGCAAGAAATCCATTAACGATTATGTCCCGGTTAAGGCCTCACCCGCGGCTTGTAATAACGGCGCGTTAATGCAAGGCGAGGGCCGAGCTTATGAACCTCAATCCTGCTCGCCGTGTGATATTAGTCACATGTCGTGAGGGGGATAATAATTACTCGAAGCTATTTAACTGAACCTGTGCGTATTCTTATTTGAAAAACAGAAATCGAAGAGCTAGCCAAGCACGGCACCATGCTGCCTCATAACATGATGGGTCTCACCGATGAACAGGTAGAAGAGTTGAAGCTCAAGGACGACTGGGGCGAGAAGTGCGTCCCGATGGATGGATGGACTTTTAATAAGGACGTTATTGGTACGTGGGACCATATTAAGAAAAGAGAAACATAGAAAGAATGCGTTTCTTTACCCTTTTATGCCTATCCAAAGGAATATAGTGAAGTAGTAAACGTTAAAACAGAGCCATTCCAGGGGAGATAGACCATGTTTTTAAAATCGTTCAAAAATCAAATATCTTGTAAAGATTAACTGTTTACTTATGGATCTGCGCTTTTCAAATTTTCGTACTCACTAAAAAGTAAAATATTGATTTTCTTCATAAAGCTACGCTCGCTCACTTTAGGTAAAATAAAAGAATACTGGCGCGTTCAACAGGAAATGTTTACCTGATCCATCTCTCCCGGAACTACCACATCTGCGCAGATAAATGATTCATTTCGTAAAAAATCGTGTACTTCTACCTCGAAAACATCAAGTCTCATATATACGCGTTTTATAAT
>NW_017158259.1:118453-119265 GCF_001652005.2 Ceratina calcarata
ATAAAAAATGAGCTATAGAAATATAAAATATATTAGTGAAAAATGAACTTTTATTGAAAGAATTGATATTCAACATTAATCTGATAATCTCATTCGACTTCTATTGATGGATTAATTTATGTTTACGCTAAATTGCTTGCACGAATTAT
The DNA here is from genome assembly GCF_001652005.2 of Ceratina calcarata. Taxonomy (NCBI): domain Eukaryota; kingdom Metazoa; phylum Arthropoda; class Insecta; order Hymenoptera; family Apidae; genus Ceratina; species Ceratina calcarata. Next base: position 118,603 of record NW_017158259.1, read on the forward strand.
GCGAATAGACGATGTTTTCCTTCTAAGGGAAGGAGCTAACGATGTCGTTTGTTTTATGCTTGCGTTTACTTACTTATGCAAATGCACAGTTATCGGGAACGGTGCGTTACAATGCCAATGCGAAATTGGCTTAGTCGTGATTTTTTGTTGCCTCGAATGGGCTTGTAATCGTAGCATTAATTGCTCCCCGTATTTAACGGAACATTCCCGAGCAGTTTCCATGTTTCAGGCCGCAGGAACGGCAGACAGCCTACTGCGAAGATGCAGGAGGTTTTGCATAAAACGATTGAGCAAGCACGAGCTATGGTGTCGAAGGTAATTTCTACCCCGCATATGCTGCTTCTTTTTCCTCTATAGGGCATTGGCGATGGATTTTCTTTCTGTCCTCTTCTCTTAACGGCCTTATCAATATGTTCTTGATCGGTTTTTCATCTTGACTATCGCAGAAATTGGTGCAACAAGACCAACTGGTGACACAAAAAGTTGTACAAGAGGCATTGGATATCTTAAGAGGTGCGGTGACGATTGTGTATCCGATGGGACTTCCCCCTCATGATATTATTCGACAAGAATTTGAAAACAATGAAGATTTGTCCGGAACTCAAGCATCACTCGAGGTAATGTTATATATGTCTGGGATTTATTATTTTCATTTCAATAAAT
>NW_017158259.1:119741-120420 GCF_001652005.2 Ceratina calcarata
TTCTACGGCTGGTCAGTCAGTATTTCTTCTTATTCTTATCTTTTATTGTATTAAAATTAAAAATCTATGAATATTGGGTATACACATCATAATAGTCTTCCTATGATCCGAAGCCGAAGCGAGAAATTTAAGAAAAAATATTTTTCGTGACCTTTGACCTCGAATATCTCGCAATGCCTCGCCGCGCAATATCGATTTGTATTTTTAACACGTTTTTTAAAACATGAAGAGGTGTACATGAAAATCCAATTAACTTATTGTATAATAACTGATTTATCTTGATCTGTTCTCGAGATATAGGCTTCTAAAGCTTAGATGTAGCGTTTGATATTACTGACACAGTGACCTAGTTATGAGTATTAACTGGCTGTCTAGACTGATTGGTGGAGATTAGAGCAGGTCAGCGTGCGAGAAGGACAATAATAGTTGTTTTCGTAAAGATCGCATGCTAAACGATTCAACTTTTGTGTTGAATATCTCGATTTTTAATACCGTAACGAATACATATTCAGTTTTCCAGCACATATAAAAGATACTTAAATTAATATTTATTGCAAGTTTTAAGGAAAACTTTAAAAAATTAAGTTCTACGCCACCATTTTTAAATACGTCATTAAGGATGAACACACCTAGTTTCAAATGGGATTTCCATTTTCCTAACGAGCCAATCCATTATCCT
>NW_017158260.1:0-833 GCF_001652005.2 Ceratina calcarata
ATCGAGCTGGCCTTCTGCATCCGACGGAATGCTATATGGAGGTACCCATTACCAACGCAAACCCGACTTCTTTAAGTAATAGGCGAATCTCTCTTAAATCAAAATGGTACTACGAATACGGAGATGACGTATGGTCTGCCACCCGCAAATGCATCAAAAACCCTGTCAAAAACAAAAAAACAACAACACACGTAACGAAATACCTAAAACAAACGAATAGAACAAACAAACAAAAACGGGCAGACGGTCGGGATCTGCAACTGGTAAACCGGCCTTCTTTCCCTACAAAAGAGAGAGAGAAGAGAAGGGGCATTTTTACTTTCCCCAAACACTGTTCACTTGAACAATATGCATTGGAGGTAATGTACAATTTTCAAAACCTTTTCTTTATAAATGCCATTTGACAACAAGCCGTAAAAATTTCTTTTTGAAACACGGCAAAGACAATCCAATAGGTGATAGGCTCGCTATGGGTCACCTAAAAAGAGAGAGAGAGAGAGAGAAAAGAGAAATTTTAATCCAATAATTCATCCTAAAATATCCAAACTAAATCAGTTAACTATACCTCTGCTAAAAAGAAACATCCATCAAGACGCATGCCCTACACCAGCGTTTGAAACTCCATAACGCTAACAAACTTTCTGAAAATAACAAAAATCTGTAAAGTATAAAAATGTCAGATATACATTCCTTATGAAACTTTCCAGACAGAACTGATTAGTGTCACAAATCATGCTCACACCCATTACACTTACCACCTCGCTGATATGCATTGCAACGTTCAAGCTGCTTGCCGGCAGGATCCTTCAAAAAGAACAAGAATTATCCTCCAT
>NW_017158260.1:3151-4523 GCF_001652005.2 Ceratina calcarata
CCAAAAAACCCCATCACCAAAAATAATAACCTATTATCCCTATAAGGTAATCAATTTACACAAAAGAGTGCATGCTACAACCAGAACCACAATCATGACCCCATGAGCACAACTCAACGCCACCTCCACAACATCTTCACAGACGAATCCAACGAGTACTAACTTAGCCCCAAAGATGGCACTCGAACCACCATTCAGCGAACTCCTCGTCCACATGTTCCCAGCTCTAGACACGTGCACCCCGATCCTAGGTATCAACCTTGCAGAAGGTACGACTGCTGGGATCATCGATCTCCCGCGATCTTCAACTGATCACAACTCTCATCGCGATTCATTCGCTTCCCTGGAATTCAGACAGCACGGATGTGTCTATAAACAAATAAATGCACCAGATTCTCGGTTACTCTAATCAGCCCCGAATGCACATGGAAACACTGATACGCAGTAACTCATAGAGTGTTCTCAACAACCCCTTCCTAAAATCCCAGAAACTCCACAACTCTCAAAACTCCTTCAAACAATCACGATCTCTTTTATTTTTGAAACAACTTGACTATTTATAGACTGTTTGCCTTTGCAAACCTCTCCGACACTTGAATGTGATCATTTCCTATCAAACCCCTGTACTATGGAACAATGTGTACTCGAACTAAACAGAAATAACTTCCATTAGAATTATAACTTGAAATATCTGCTAGCTTGTTATAAATAATAATGATCACCTTTGTTTTTCAAGAAAAGCTAAAAATTTGTAGAATCAAAAATCTTCATTTGACAAAATTTCCCGCAGAAACTATTCAATGAATTTTTCATTACAAAAGCCGCCCTAGATAGGTCTCTGGAAGGATAGATTAAGAATTTTTCTCTCTAAGAAATGTATCTGTAAGCCACCTAAGAAAAGGCCATCTGGATCCGAAATAAGAATCTCCAGCCCGACGATATATGGCAAAACTTCTTCATGTACAATCTCTTCTATAATATCCAAATAGTATATATATCAATAAATTTTCAAAACTCTTAAGTAGCATAACATCATAAGGGAAATAATGGATAACAGGATGTAAAACACTCTGCAAAACTATTTGCTCAATACTAAAGATAATCTTAAAATATTTAAAAACATGATGATTTAAGGAAAATGGAGTGGAGAAGCATGACACAAAAACAACGACTCACACACACAAATTATCTACTTCTTGTATTGAAATATTTGCAATATTATTATATTATATAATTCTATTAGTTTCACAAAATTCCTATAGAAAACAGATTAGTTGTCGCAATTGCCTTAAAATAAACTATTTAAGAACTCTTACCTAATATAAATTAAAATTATGATAGAGTGACAACATAAGTCGAAGAAAATTGTGTT
>NW_017158261.1:0-240 GCF_001652005.2 Ceratina calcarata
TCGAATTGGCTTTCTATAAACAGTCGCGATATCGATACGACGTAAAGTCGGCGCGAGCGATCGTAATATACACCGCAATCATAAACGATCTCGACTAAAATAACAAAGTACTTTTTCTTCTTACGCCTTTTGCAAGTGAAAAATTACTTTCTCATTGTTTGAATAGCCATCAAAACAGATAAACGAAAATATTAGTTGTCCTGCACGGACATGAATAATAAATTCCGAAATTGATAAAAA
>NW_017158262.1:0-240 GCF_001652005.2 Ceratina calcarata
GTCAATCGTTGGGTCGAGCGAATAGACAACGCCTGTAGTTTGAGCCTGCAGTCCTAGGCCGGTTAGCCTTTTTTATGACTGCGTGCGGATGGTCACCGGATCCTGTGGGTCCTTAGCGGACTTGTTGTGTGCGCCAGGCACTTGACATCTGGCAGGGAAATCGCGTCTGCAGGGGGCTCGCTTGCGTTTCCGGGAGGGGCTGGCTCGCGTAGCTCACGTATCCCAAGTATCGGTCGTATT
>NW_017158263.1:0-240 GCF_001652005.2 Ceratina calcarata
AACGGAACGCCCTTCAAAATCAATGAGCCAGTTAGGTTTATCATAACGTCCGGTAGTATAAGTTTCATTGTTCTCTAAGTTAAATATTCTCAGAACTTTATGGTCCAAGTGTATCCCGAAACCTTCATCAACGAACTTCCTTAACCCTTTCGCGACGGCGCACCTGTACCATACTTTGCTACTTCCCGCGACGGCGCCACTGACCATACTTTGTCCTCTTTCGCGACGGCGCACCTGTAC
>NW_017158264.1:0-240 GCF_001652005.2 Ceratina calcarata
AATTAATGATATATAATGAACATCGAACATTGATTTCTTAATTATTTAAACTACATATCTTGGATCATTTTCTGCCCGTCACATCACGCTATCGAGATGACAACGAAAAAAACTCCTTGTTGCCGTCTAACAATAGAACATGGGAATTGCTTCCCGAGTTTTAAATAAATTTTTAAGTTGGAATCTTGAAACAAATACGTAATCGAAATTACCTGTGTCTGGCAAGCAATAGATCAACAC
>NW_017158265.1:0-240 GCF_001652005.2 Ceratina calcarata
CACGATCTGCAAGACTTTATCCTGGCGCTGTACGGCACCTACCCTGCCGTCACAAAGCCCTAGGCGCCATAAGGAATGCGATATCGAATGCTTCTTTCAGCCGGCGCGCAAACCGGACTCGGAACTGCCGCACCCGATCCGCTGAGAGTATTTGATTCCGGTACAGCGTTAATGCTGCGGCTTATCCAAGGCGGCATATCCAAATGGGAGACATCGTCCGCCATTTCCACCACCCAACCA
>NW_017158266.1:0-240 GCF_001652005.2 Ceratina calcarata
TTAATGTTGGCTTCCAGCGCGAATATATGTGCCCACTGATGTGAATTTCAAAACTCTATGAGGATTTAAATATTGTTATCGCGGATACACAAGAGTGTAAATACGCGATTGGAAACAGAAGCTCATTGGCAATGTCAACGATTACATTAGTTTCCAAGGCAAAATCCAAGTTTCATAAAAATTGGCTCGATCAAACACGCATGGCGTGGCTGTTGCTTAGACTCGCTCGATGATTTCATG
>NW_017158267.1:0-240 GCF_001652005.2 Ceratina calcarata
GAGGACGACGAGATCTACAATTCCTATATAAAAACATTTCGCTAGCGTCAATAGTTTACGAGTAATTTTCAAAAAACTATTTTTTCGTTTTTCATCAATAACTCGTTAACTCTTAACGCTAGCAGAAAACTTTTATATAGAAATTGTAGATCTCGTCATCCTCTACAAGAAAGGTCCTATACAAATTTCCCGTAAATTCAACGGTTTAGGAGTAATTAAGGAAAAATGAAATTTTTTGCC
>NW_017158268.1:0-240 GCF_001652005.2 Ceratina calcarata
CTAACCTTTAGATTGTTTACAGGGGGAATACGTTTTTCTCTTATTATTTTTAAATTACTTTAAACTTTATACCATAGTTTGAATAAATAAATTGTGACAAAAGTTGTGAAGGCACGTAGGCGGCTGGAACATCGTCATCGGCGTCAACGGCGCGCGACAGCTGCAACGGCGATGCTGGCTACAAAAGAGACCGCGATGAATCCCGAGCGCAGTCTTCCTAGATCGAGCATCATTATAAAC
>NW_017158269.1:0-240 GCF_001652005.2 Ceratina calcarata
ACAAAATAGACGTTCTGAACGTCCGGACGTTTCCCTGCACGGGGGACTCCGACGGAACCTGGTTTCCGATCATCACATCACACAAAAATAGACGTTCTGAACGTCCGGACGTTTCCCTGCACGGGAGACTCCGACGGAACCTGGTTTCCGAAACAACATTTAAACAACCTGGACGTCTCCTTTACAGGACAATCCAACGGAACCTGGTTTCCGAACATTACATCAAACCATGGACATCTC
>NW_017158270.1:0-240 GCF_001652005.2 Ceratina calcarata
TCAATCTCTCATGGCAATCCCCTCTATCCTCTTCACAAATGTCGCGTTAGGCTCTAGAAACCGCCTACTACACCTACTTTTAATATATTTAGAATGGTCCTTATGTTTCTAAGTCCAGTAATCATTTGGTTTGCAGTTATTGGGGTTGTTCTTCTTTCTTGAATTGGAACGAAAATTAAGTAATCATTTCCGTGAGTTTTTACTTTTGGCGTATTGGGAATGATTTCACTGACATCTGGC
>NW_017158271.1:0-1775 GCF_001652005.2 Ceratina calcarata
ATTAAAATGTACATTACGTATCAAATTATATGTATAAAAATATTTTCATAGCACACAGTAATATATTTAATTGCAAATCAGCAACCGTGTACATTTTCCGGATAATTGCAACCATTGAAGGATGTATCGAACACGAGACCATCGGGGCATTTGAATTCGATAGCGTCACGTCCTCCATTAGCGTTCTCTCTACAATGGTAGAACTTTGAACAATCGTTTGGATCTCGGACGAACTCTCGGTTGTCCGCGCATAAGGAAGATGATGGCGGTGGCGGTAACGGTGACGTAATTACAGGCGGTGTAGTTGCTCCAGGAGATTGCGGAGAAGAAGACTGAATTGGAACATTCCTCTTCAACATTCTATTTATCGTACTCAGAAGTGGATACTTCTCGCCACAAGTGCCATGGAAGTCGTCAGTTTCGATGCTCCACATCATTACACCGCCGAGACCATTAGATAAGACATAATTGACCTTCTCTGCAATAGATCTGAAACCCCGAAATCATCCTCACACGATATCCTTAAACATTTACATCTAATTCATCTATGTATGGTACGTTTGTGCAGATTTTTATAAAAAAAAGGCAGCACCTAAATTTTGATATACTACTTAAACCTGTCCTAATGCCGTCCACCAAAAATCGACACTAACTTTCCAATACGGCCCAATATATTTTACATTAGTATGAAAGAAATACTTACGTTGGGTCATCGTATCCGACCCATTGATTACCACTGAAGGCATAAGGTACACGTTGTTGTTCTTCGCGCCGCACGGTCCATCCCTGACGAAGTTTCTCGCAGATCTCATTGTAGCCAAGCATTCCTGTTGCTTGTGTGTAGGGTCCGCTATTTCCGGGACCAGAAGCCGGGGCACCTACACCATTGTTTCCTGGATTCGCCAAAGTAAACGATCTTCCATAAGAAGGAACACCGAGAATGAGCTTATCCGCTGACGCCCCTTCCGATAACCAATATTGGACAGATGCGTTCTAAAATATTATAGACATTTCGTATGCTATAACACAATCTACCAAAAATACTTTTAATTTTTGCAGTATAGAGTTTCTTATGGCAAAGACAAATCCGAAAGCAGAATTCCTCTCACGTAATCAATGGTGAAAACCTACCACGTTGGACATGATTTGGTTTCCTTGTTCGCTCGATAAAGCATATAACGGAGCGTTCGTCCCGGTGACCGAGTCCCACGATCCATGGTAGTCGTACGTCATCAGATTAATAAAATCTACGTTTTGCGACACATTGGCAATATGGTACGACTTAGAAGCCAAAGATTCGGCAGCACCTACGGCTACGCTGAGGATGTAGCCGTGTTTATTAAAGGCCTCCTTCAGTTCCTTTAGCAAGAGGATAAAATTCAACTTGTCGGATGGATTTCCGCCTCGTTGGTTGGGATACTCCCAGTCGACGTCGAAACCGTCGAAATTGTACGTCCTCAGAAAGTTAACGACGTTTTGGGCAAATCGAGCACGGAGTTGTGGGTTTGCCGCGACTTCAGAGTACTTGGCGGATCCCTCGTTCCATCCGCCTATCGCTATCATAGCTTTCGTGCCTGGGCTCGATTCGCGGAGCCTGGTAAACTTTCCGAAACCGTCTCTACCGTTTGGCAGATCCAGCCAGCTGTCCAGTACTTGTACGTCGCCATTGGTGGTGATACCGACGAAAGTATAAATCATATGTGTACACAAAGCTGGATTTATGTGGGACGGTTCGCATGCGCCGAGTCCAGGACGATACGCGGCCCAGCTACCAT
>NW_017158271.1:3926-4517 GCF_001652005.2 Ceratina calcarata
CAGCGATAAGACAATGAAAAATAAAAATTTCGTTGGAAATCGGTGATCTAAAAATAAATAATATTCATATCACAAATACCCGATCTGATATGAAGCGTGATTATGCTTGCAGTTCTTATAAAAATATTATCTGTCGATTTCGTAAGACTTTTCGATCGATTTTTTATTTTTCTCACGAGTGATATACCTTTCCCTTATTACTCCGAAATTGAAGCCGATAAAAGAGGCAATAGAAACTTTCCGTCTGATTTTCTTTTATTTGTAAATTTAAAGCGTGGGAATCTGCAATGAAGATTACTGAATACGTCATACGTGTGATTTGACAAGTTCCATTTAATCAAGATTAAATACAATATAGATGATAATAGAGTGATAGATGATAAATAATAGTGGATATGCATTTTTCTTGGATTCATTATGGCAGGAATGACCTATAATACTCGTTACTATCTATATTCTTGTATAAAAATTCGTCAGATTTGAAAAGTTCTTCATAAAAGGATATATATTTCAATGAATAAAAAACGATTTAAAATAACATTCGTTTAATACATTTTTATCATTCAATTTACATTGTGTATTAAATTATAT
>NW_017158272.1:0-240 GCF_001652005.2 Ceratina calcarata
ATAAGTTTAGATTGATTTTATTTGTTTCATTAAAATTGACAGCATCTTAACTTCTATTATACAATATAATTGAACAACAGTGTTTTCAATAATTATCTTAATAGTTAATAAATTCATAAAAATCTGTACTACCTTTAACGCATTGGTATTGAATGTAGCATTTTAATTTATACATTTTTAAAAGTACTTAATTCGTATGATTCGTTTTTTTTAAGTTTCACATTGATTTTCATTAGGAAC
>NW_017158273.1:0-240 GCF_001652005.2 Ceratina calcarata
CACTTCTTTAACCACACACACACACGCACGCACACGCGCACACGCGCACACGCACACGCACACGCACACGCACACGCACACACGCACACACGCACACACGCACACACGCACACACGCACACACAAAGAGTTGTACTCACCTACCTGCAGACATCTTATCGTCTACTGTTGGCCGCATAAGGCGATCCCCCTCTCTTCTTGTCACATGTGTTAGGCTTCGCATATGTTTACGATCCCTTTT
>NW_017158274.1:0-240 GCF_001652005.2 Ceratina calcarata
TAAATCAAGTGAAAAGGTACAATGTGGAGAGACATTATACCGTGTATCACGAAATCGAATATATGTCGTATACACCTGAGCAGAGACGAGAAAAAATAGAAGCTCTAAAAGCTCAAATGTCAACTAATGATGATGAAGCTGATGATGAACTTTCTATAATGGATGAAAATGTGCTGGAAGTAAGTTACAAAATAGCTTACGAAATTGGAAGGACGACTCTCCCGTTCACAGTTGGGGAAA
>NW_017158275.1:0-240 GCF_001652005.2 Ceratina calcarata
TGCTTGATCCCTCGGGCTCGTTCGGCGCGCTTGCCGGAGGCGTCGAGGGTCCGACGGGGCTCGCCACACGCGGTGCCTCATCCGATGTGGAGGCCCGCGGGTCGCCACGGTTCCTCGGGTCTCCCGGTACTCCATCCGGGACGCTCGGTTCCGGAGTGTCGATGGTGAGGCGGTGGACCTTGTATGCGGGAGGCGTATTTTCACGCTCCTCACAGCTGTCGGTCTCGGCACGTCTCCGCC
>NW_017158276.1:0-240 GCF_001652005.2 Ceratina calcarata
GCGAGCACTTCGATTACTGTGGCAGGCAGCTGGCACACGACCAAGTAAGTAATCGGGTCAACCGACGGTGTGGGAGCTCCCGTCGGTATAGGGATACGAGGCCCAACGCACTTACTAAAATAAGTGATTTTTGCAAAACCTCTGTTTGAGGGAAAGAACCTCCAATCGTGAGGACGTGCCTTCCTCAAACACTGGTCCTTAGCTCTCGTCACTAAGCGTAGTGACAAGAGCGACTCGAGC
>NW_017158277.1:0-240 GCF_001652005.2 Ceratina calcarata
CTGTTTAACTATACTGTGATTGAAAACATTTTGATTCTCAAGTGTATATATTAAGGATTATTTTAAAAAAGTTCTTACGCCCGGTGAAAGGTACAAACAATTTCTTACAAGCAAATAAAGTTGCACGATTTGACGAGAAGTTTGCTTAAAAGTGCTGAGGATGAAATAAATTTGTTTGAGAAGTAAGGATTATAAATATTTACAAAAATGAATTCTTACACCGCAGGAGCGATGCAAACC
>NW_017158278.1:0-240 GCF_001652005.2 Ceratina calcarata
AACAGTAACGCTTCTTTTCTCTTAAATCTAAGCCCATTCTTAAACATACCAAAAATAAATAATGTTGTTATACCTTTTGATTGTATACCTTGAGCGTTGTTTTAGTAATTAAAATAAAGTAAAATATAATAAACTCTCTTAAACAGAAACACTTCTTTTTCTTGAATCTATAAAAATTATATTCTTTAGCCAGATTATTACTAGCATCCCCTTTCCCAACTTAAACGTACTCATCTTCAC
>NW_017158279.1:0-240 GCF_001652005.2 Ceratina calcarata
AAATATTATCGCATTTGACAACGTTACAGTTTCTTTTATTATTTGTTTGCTGTACATACTTTCATCAACAGGATATAAAAGTATTTATTTACAATCTATGCATATTAATAAAATTGCATCGAACCGAAAATAGTAAACTCTGTTAGTATGTTCTAAGCATTATGTACATATTTTTGTTACGTTTAAAGACACTTATCCTACATTAATTTTAAAAAATTTCTCTCAATTGCATCCTCACGC
>NW_017158280.1:0-240 GCF_001652005.2 Ceratina calcarata
AAAATTGATTATCACGGGCCTGGCCCGTGGTGCGACGGTCGCGGTTTGTAATGCGATGTGTACGTCTTGGGCCCAGGCTGTTGACACGTAAATCGTAGGTTACAAGGCTAAACAACTTTTTCCTTAGCGAAAAAGTTATCCGAGGCGTGGTTGAGGAGTTATTGACAAAAAACCCAGACTTCCTGGAGAAAAGATTTCCTGGAAGAAAATCTTCGAGCGAGCGATCAGTTGGCTTCGCCT
>NW_017158281.1:0-240 GCF_001652005.2 Ceratina calcarata
GAGATCTGAAGAAACGTAATATGAGACAAAGGAAAACGCGAAATTTCTTTAATGTCATATCTTTTAAAATAAATGAATTAGAAATTAACAACAGCCTCTTTATTATTTCTGAATAAGGAGTCTGTGCAATTATCATTTGTTTGAACAATTTGAAAAATTTTGATTCGGCATTCATAAAAATCGAGGTTGAAATGTTTCTTCATCGATGTATGTCTATCCTTCACAAACTGTCCATCTATA
>NW_017158282.1:0-1532 GCF_001652005.2 Ceratina calcarata
CTTCCGGACTCCTTGTTAGGGCCACCTATCCCTAACAAATTGGTCCTTCGAGCCGTATATAAAAGAGAAACGGACGCGCCTAGCAGGAATATAGTGTGTTCACTTGACCTGTGTTGATTCAGAGTAGGATTAAACTCTCTGTGAGGATGACGTCACCACGAGTGCCGGTTATTCAGCAAGGAGATCTGGAAGATTCCCTTGAAGCTCATTTAAAGCGTTGCCAGACGGAAATCGAGAATCTGGTGACGAACATTAAGAAGAAAGGTAGAGCCTGCTTTACCACGGCCATGCTCAGAGGTAGACTGGCTGGCTTGGACAAGGCATGGGAAGAGGCGATGAATCGCCATACAGTGGTCATTGCGTCGGTGGACGTAACCGAACGCAATAAGTTGGAGTACTTTCAACAAGACTACATTAATATACTGCAGGAAGTAGTATTCGATGCGAGGGACTTCATTAATGAGGAATTGGCGCGGTTGCAGCCACCTCCAATGCAGGTTCCCGCAGCACCTGCGCAAGCGGTACACGCAGCGCAGGAACATCCTGCAGCGGTCCCAGGTTACGTACCTTTCCGTCTCCCAGAGACGAAGATCCCGCGGTTTAAAGGAGATCCTCGAGAGTGGTATAGCTTTCGAGATCTGTTCACCGCGGTGATCATAAACCATCGGCACTTGTCCGACTCGCAGAGATTGCAGCAACTGCGTACATGCCTTGATGGCGTAGCGTTGCGGTCAATTAGCAATCTGGAAATCTGCGATCGGAATTTCCAGGTAGCGTGGAATACGCTGGAACGACAATTCGCGAAAAAGCGAGTCGTAATCAAAGCATTATTAGCTCCGCTACGTGCTTTGAAATCAATCAAATGGGATAAGCTGGAGAGCATCGAGCAGGTCACCATCGACATGCGTCAGACGGTGGAAGCACTGAGACGTTGGGACTGTCCCGTGGAACATTGGGATATTCTTTTAGTCGATAAGGTGACGGAAAAGCTCGATGAACGATTGACCCTGGAGTGGGAAGAATCGATACAGGATAACGATGATTATCCTGNATATTAGACAACTCAGAGATATCGTTCTCTGAATATATCAAATACTTGGGAGTCTTCATTGACGAAAACTTAACTTTTACGACACATATCGAACAAATAATAGCCAAAGCATCCAGTTTTGTTAACAATATCAGCAGGATTCTTCCTAATATCAATGGTCCGTCTGAACACGTACGTTTCCTCTACACTCACACCTTCAATTCGATCATCTTGTACGGTGCACCTATCTGGGCAAAAACAATACTTAAAAACGTAATACTAAGAAAAAATTTACTTACCTTACAGAAGAAAATGGCGAACAGAGTAGCACGGTGTTACAGAACGGTGGCTCTGAATACAGCTCTTATATTATCCAGGTGTATACCGATTAATATTCAAATTGAAGTCCATGCTGAATTGTTTTTTGCTGTTGAGAAACTAAAAAAGAGACGTAACGTTACTCCCAAAGATATCTGTAAACTCAAAGACGAGCGACACCCTT
>NW_017158283.1:0-240 GCF_001652005.2 Ceratina calcarata
TCTTTGAAACTACCAATTTTCTTCTTGTTTCTAAGACATTTTCTACGACTGGTAGAATTTTGACGATTTTTGTACATCATTAACTTCGTAAAACGGTTCCATGCTTCATCCGAGACAAAGTCTGCTCTTGAAACATAGCCACGTTGTGCTCCATCCATAAAATAAAATTTCTTGTTTGGATTTGTATTTGAAATATCGTCATTAGACCGCTTCCTGAAAATGTGTGATCATACAAACAAG
>NW_017158284.1:0-240 GCF_001652005.2 Ceratina calcarata
CAGTCCTACACTCTCGGGAACGCGAGAATAGAAACTCACACTTTATCCATAATTGCAGAGCTGTGCTCCAGTAATCGTTGCCCGGGTAGACTGACCATGTACAAATGAAACAGCTCTGACGCAAGGTAAGCAACGACTCTGATAACTTCGGTCGGTCGATCAAAAAACATAACTAACTAAATACCAGATATATTTTAGTGCATTCTCGAATGTTAATGTAACATTGTGAAATGTATTTTA
>NW_017158285.1:0-240 GCF_001652005.2 Ceratina calcarata
AGATACACCATCGAAATTTCTATTTTAAGTACTTCGACTGAATAAAAATTAGCATATCTTTATCATGCGTATGTATTAAAGTTCCTTTGGTAAAAAAAACGTACACATGTACCTGAATTTGTATGTATATTGGAATCATATGATAATATCTGTCTTTCCATTTATGTAAAGTATAATTACACAAGGCTTATAGACCGGGCGCTCGTAACACAAAAAATGGAACAATTTTTTACAGTCTGC
>NW_017158286.1:0-240 GCF_001652005.2 Ceratina calcarata
TTTTTAAATTTTGACGCTCCCTCCGCCAGTGATGGCTCCCTGGCGGAGGTATTAGATAGATATCTCATATTGGCACATGGCCACCATCTATGCTCGATGTACTTTTCTACACTTTCCAAGTGCCAAATAGGCAAAGCGCGTGGGGCCCGGGTGCAATCCGAAAGGGGTCCCCGGGTCTCCCACTCTGCGCTAGTATAGGAGCCATCGGGGGGTTTTAGCCGGTAGGAGTCCGGCACTACC
>NW_017158287.1:0-240 GCF_001652005.2 Ceratina calcarata
AGAACGTAGGATTAGGATCACACGAAAGTACTGCCAACGTTGTTTTAGTCATAAGAGTTGGTATTGTTTCAAGTCTAACAAAAAGTCAACCAGACGATGACAATTAAAACCTTCTCTCTACTCTTTAATTAAAAACGATACATTAAAAATAACGAAATAATAGAAAAACCATAACTAGCTCATTCCGACTAAACTCGATCATCACTCTTATGATAAAAACAATACAGTCGAACAAAACCA
>NW_017158288.1:0-240 GCF_001652005.2 Ceratina calcarata
ATCGAAAAGGCCAAACGCCATTGTTGCGTACAAGTGCCTTGATTGTCGAGAAGATTTCCTCGTACACGCCACCACGGATCAGTGCTAGGATCCTATCTATTTTTGGGGATCTGGAATTAGCCGATTAACATTTCGCTGCCGACCAGCGAATTGATGTGTTGCTAGGAGCAGACATATACGCGCGAATTTTGAAGGGCGGATTACGTCGAGGAAATGACGAATCGCCAATCGCGCAAGAAA
>NW_017158289.1:0-240 GCF_001652005.2 Ceratina calcarata
TAATTATACGTCTATTAGAACAATAAATGACGAGGATAATCATTTTTTTTTGGAATGCTACTTATTCTCTTCTCAAGACAACTCAAAGATCATTAAAGCTTCAATGCAGAATTGAAACAAATTAGAAAATCAATAACCAGAATAATAGAGTAGTTCTGGGAGAGACGGATCATACAAGTATTTCTTACACTATCTGCCATATGTGGAACACATCAGTAAGCATTTTTTGTCGTATATTTC
>NW_017158290.1:0-240 GCF_001652005.2 Ceratina calcarata
AAATCTCCCGGTCGGAACAGAAAAGACGAAGAAACAAATGCGATTACTTACGTTGCGACGACGGCTGCTGGGTGTGCCGGTACCTGCGTAGTTCGCGGCCGCGGAATCGACCACTGCGCTGGAGGAATCGGCGGTGCCCGCTGCTCCGGTGTCGGCGGCCGCTGTTCCTGCGGTGTCGCCTGCTGAAGGGAACCGTGGGTAAGTTGTGTTGTGGCGTCCTTCTCAACTGCGCCCTTGGCT
>NW_017158291.1:0-240 GCF_001652005.2 Ceratina calcarata
CTCCCTCCCTCCCTCTTTCCCTCTTGACCGTGTGTTTTAAAACTGCATTCGTATTTTTATTCAGCACCGCTTTTGTTCTCGCCGTGTTTCAGAGAGCCTGTGCGGACCTCACGAGAAACGTTTGCTGAACAAGTTGCTGTCTACTTACAACACTCTGGAGAGGCCAGTCGTCAACGAGAGCGAGACCCTCGAAGTGAAATTCGGCATCACGTTGCAACAGATCATCGACGTGGTGGGTGC
>NW_017158292.1:0-240 GCF_001652005.2 Ceratina calcarata
TAAAACCAGTGGGATTAAGAATCATATAACTAACTATAAGCTAGACAAAAATATTTTTCATCATTGAATTAATACTTTGTACATTTATTACATCTTATACAATAAGGCAAAAAATCGCAAAGTAAATTGCAGAAGAATGAGAAATAATAAATATCGATAATAATCGGCGGTACAAAATTTCACAAGAATAAGTTCATTCTCAATCTCAAGTTTTTTACAACTCCTCATTTCTCATAGAAC
>NW_017158293.1:0-240 GCF_001652005.2 Ceratina calcarata
TGTGAGCTCTAGATCACAAAACTTTTTTCCCAGCTGATGACAGCTCAGTAGTGTCATACGATCAACAAGCCTCTGTTGTTTATCCGCTAGAAATTCGCCTAGTTTGGGCAACAATGCTGTTGCCATCTCCGTTCCTTTATTAGGAGGCTGTTCTGCCAATCCTCGAGCCGTTACTGGGTTGGCAAATATCTTCTTCCTCTCGTCTTTATTCTCCAGAGTGGGAAGTTTTTTCGGAGCGAT
>NW_017158294.1:0-240 GCF_001652005.2 Ceratina calcarata
GGAAGAATTTATCACAAGAATCAAACTATATCCAAAATTTCTCTCCTAAACAGAAGGAAGTCAATAAAATATAGCCGACGAAAACGGGCTTCTTGCGGACCCAGAACCAACTTCGACCCTACCTAATCAACTCGTAGGAATTCCTTATAGAATGCTACCACGAAGGTAAACTATATTTAGAATCTCCCTCCTACACAACAGAATATAATTAAAAAAGAGTAGTCGCCAGGCCCCTTGCAC
>NW_017158295.1:0-240 GCF_001652005.2 Ceratina calcarata
ATTCTGGCGGGGACGCAACTAAAATAGTGCGTCGTCGCAATGCACTGCGTCAGCAGTGCATTGGCAAATAGGGAGAGCTATGAGAGTGGCGGCACATTTACACAAAGGCAGTTACGCGGCGTGACGCCCGCCCCATCCTAGTTGCCGACAACCTTTTATACTAGCGACGGCCGAGCGGTGGGTCAAAGGTCGCTTTCGTCAAACACGGTCCAATTGAGCGTTTGCTCGGCAAGGAAGGGG
>NW_017158296.1:0-240 GCF_001652005.2 Ceratina calcarata
TCAAGTATAACGTTGATAATATCAACGTTCTACGGTTACCTTTTACCTATCGTGCCGGAAAAAAGCATCGGCACCAGCATCAGTGAGCCTGAAGGTCGGTACACTCCGGAACAGTCATTCTGTTGGATTTCATGAATCTACCTTGCCGGTTCGAGCCCTCTCGGACCCTTTTTTCGGGCCGCGCGTTAAGGAGGTTCAGGGGTATCATCGGGGGGCGTGAGGGACGCGGTGAGATGCCTA
>NW_017158297.1:0-240 GCF_001652005.2 Ceratina calcarata
AAAAAATTTCTGTTATGTTAATCAACAGTACCATTTATTCCAACGCAACAAATTTCGAGTGGTAATCGATATGTTTTAATAAAAATTTATCAAAGCTTTTTGCAAACAAAAATATTTTGCTGGCTTTCTATTAATTACCATATATTCAGAAATTTCGCGAATTGTTTTTTGAATACCGGCTCAGTGAAATATTGTTTATAGCATATCACGAACGAAACCGTGTCAGACTAAAAAAAAAAA
>NW_017158298.1:0-240 GCF_001652005.2 Ceratina calcarata
ATACTCACCCAATATAGATTAACGCTAAGAGCGATCACGCCACAGATAAGAAGCATAGCGTACGAAACCGTGGTGAGTCTCTCCAAACGATTTATGAACCTTTAAAAAATTAAAACGCATTGGGGCCATTTCTAGGTGACCAAATCCCAGAATTAATTATTAGTTTGATAACGCGAGTAAAAGGAAGATCAATTAAGTAATTCTTTTTCGTTGCAAAGAGAAAGGTATGGTGAGTGCGAA
>NW_017158299.1:0-240 GCF_001652005.2 Ceratina calcarata
CTTTAAAACAAACGACTTTGGTTTGTCTGCCTTATGCGTGAAGGTGTAGAATTGCACTTCCGCATTTCTCAGCAGGTCCGTTAAGTTGCTGAAGATCTCCAAGTCATTACTGTTAGATTATGACCTAACGGGGTCCGGAATTCGAGGAAGAGTAGTTTGAGACAGGGTTTTCAAATAAATAGAATTGAATTCCAATTTGGAATTTAAATCTCAAGTTTATTCTACCGGGCGTGAACGCCC
>NW_017158300.1:0-240 GCF_001652005.2 Ceratina calcarata
AAACAATTACGTTTGATTTTCATTTATTCAATCGAGAATTGGAAGAAACCTCATCGATATAACGAATTTCCTAAATAAATGTAAATAATTTATGAAACTTGATTTTCATTAATTCAACTCAAAATTGGGACAAATTAACGTTAACAATTTCACTGAATTAAAAATTTCCAATTAAAGGAATATCATTTACAAACCTTCTAACTTTAACTTAAGACAACATGAAACAGTAAGGAATAATTA
>NW_017158301.1:0-240 GCF_001652005.2 Ceratina calcarata
ATATACACAGTTATACGTGCAAAACTGAACACATGTAATTTAATATTGAATAACTTTGAAGTTGGAATAATTAGTTCTCTAAAAATTTATAAAAAGAACATGGATAAAATATAAGTAGTTAAGAATCCTTTAAACAAAAAGGAAGAGTGTATTCTTTATCGAATTTGCTTATCATTGTTAAACTATGTTAGGGATGGTGCCCTAAACTAAAACGCCGGGATGTGAGAATCGGGTTTGTAA
>NW_017158302.1:0-999 GCF_001652005.2 Ceratina calcarata
GAATCACACAGGTTTTAGAATCACCGAAATAATACTGTTATTAAATCTCCTATTTTGATAATCAATTTCATTCATTTAAATTACACTGATATTTATATCGTGAATGAAATTACAGCTGAAAGTTATATGTAATTGTTAGAAGTAACCTCAAATTTCGCGCGCATTATTTTAATGTATGCATATGTGTGTATAAGCTTAAGCCGGAAGGACATATTTTGTTTGCCATTCATTCGACTTGTGACTTGTGATCGCATAAGACTGCGCATAAGACTGCGCAGCCCGTAGAGGCATAAAATTTTTGTATCTGAAGAGTATTAATAGTTTAGTTTATTTTGTTTTCTTTATTGTTGGCTCAAACCCGTGATATGAATATATACAGGGTGTAAACCTACTAGTGGGCAATATTTTAAGGACGTGTTCTTTGCTCGAAAATAAGTCGAAAATCAAGAGAGAAAAAATTGCGTTTAGGACTTCGTTAATTAGTTATTANCATGTACATCTTCAGGTCTTTAGCGCATCTCATTTGACGTTGACTTACCTCGCGTTCGTATTCGGTTCTATACCTGTGGTAAGAATGAAAATGGTTCAGTTGAGGAACAACAATCGGCCGGTCGTTAAGAAGAGAAATGATATCCCCGAACCGTGTAAACACAAAGGATCAGCCACCTGATTAATCCTTCCCACCGTGAGCTCCTTCTCAAAGGAGTGTCATGGCCGGCCCCACGTGATTCAGTATCGATATCGATACGCCTACTCACGTTGATTCATTCGAGGATTCCCGAGACTCACACCTTTGTGGTTTCCCCTGGTCAGAAGGATGCAGGCTGTCGCGAAACGAGCTTGAGATTCGCAGATTTTTGTCTTGTTAGTATTGTTCAGTCGAAAGTAGAAGGAATGAGGAATGGGATACTTACTGAGGAATGCGCAGTAACGATCCCGAGCCCGCAAACGTGTTCTTTGAAAAATAGTATAAACGGAATTTGAAAAGTAGATGTATGA
>NW_017158303.1:0-240 GCF_001652005.2 Ceratina calcarata
TTATTTACTATATTTTAAATTTTAGCACAAATACAAACGCTAAAGAAATCAATTTGCAAAGGTGACAAGAAGAGGAAGAAGGAAGTAACTGAAGAAATTGGCCGCCTGGAAGAAGTCTTAGACAAAAAGCAGGAAGATGAATTAATTAGATGGAGAGTTACACATCTTAATATAAATAATATGGAAGATGAAGATATAGAAAATAGTAATAATGAAAGTATAAAAGATAATAAACAGTCC
>NW_017158304.1:0-240 GCF_001652005.2 Ceratina calcarata
TGTTCTAGTATCTGGTTTTGACACATTTTGGTAGGATTGTACCTGACTTGCAAACGTTTACACATGAACTCTACAAGTTCTACAATTCTTAATTTTGATTGTCTATCTTAAATAATATCCTTAAAGTTGATATTAATTTAACTTTAAAATATTCTTAAAACCTGTATTGCGAATTTTTCTTCTCTCTCTCTTTTCATTGCCACTCTAACTTTTTCTTTCTGCCTTTCCAAAACCTTCCTC
>NW_017158305.1:0-240 GCF_001652005.2 Ceratina calcarata
ATTACCAATTTGGTTTCAAACATAGACATTCCACGACCCATGCTATCCATAAATTCATGCAAGATATCAACGAGACCTTAAGTAACCGTAAAATGGTGGGAGCTACCATTATCGACTTAGAAAAAGCCTTGACAGTGTATGGCATAATGGACTCCTATTCAAATTAAATAAAAAGAACTTTCCACCCAATCTAATCCTACTCATATATGATATGATCAGTGGCAAATCCTTTAACACCAC
>NW_017158306.1:0-240 GCF_001652005.2 Ceratina calcarata
ACGTTATATAAGTAACAAGGATATTAGTATTCATTAAAATGAGGAATAGATGTTAGAACAATTCTTTTTTTTAGTTACACGCGTATGTACGATTATCATAAAGTTTCAACCAAACGACTTCGCTTCATCTATGTAAATATAACAGTTCTTCAAAGAAAAGGAAGAACTTTAAAACTTCTTTCAACCTTTCAAGTGCCATTTACCTTAAAAATAAGTTAACTATTTCACAGTATAAAACGT
>NW_017158307.1:0-240 GCF_001652005.2 Ceratina calcarata
ACAGTAAAATCTTTAACTAATAGTAAGAAGCTTATAAAGATTCTTCATAAGTTTGAGCATATATGTAGCTATGATGTCATTCAAGGTTTAGAAACGGAAGCTACATATTACACTACGGAAAAACCGCAGTTTTCAGCATCCGATATGCTACTTAAAGAAGGGCTGCTGTTGCGTGCCCACGAGGTTACATGAGCGCCACCAGGCGGCAGTGAGGACCAGGGCTCGGATATTTTATCCCGC
>NW_017158308.1:0-240 GCF_001652005.2 Ceratina calcarata
GTATGGCCTTCCTTAATTAGGCATTAGAAAGGGAAGATTACCGACACTGTGACAAGTCAATAGGAAATGAACTAATGAAACAATTTTAGAACGGAACCACAAAATGATTCCACTCTATACCAGTTGTACGGCCTTCCTCAATCAGACATTAAAAGGGGAAGATCTCCGACACTGAGACAATTCAAGTAGTCAGTCCTGAATACACGTTATTCTAAAGCAAAATAAAACATAAAGCACAAA
>NW_017158309.1:0-240 GCF_001652005.2 Ceratina calcarata
GTGGTTCACAATTGCGAGCAATGGCAATTGTACTCGCGGGTTATACGCTCCCGCGAGTTGTACGACACTGTAAAGTAATTATTCAAATGAAACTAAAATTGTTCAATATGAAGACGTAAGTATGTTTTACTTAATTGATAATAATTATTTATAAATAACATTTAATAATTATTTATAACTTTATACAAACAGCTTGGCGCAACAGCAAGAGCAGCAGACAACGAGAGAAGGAAACAGAGG
>NW_017158310.1:0-240 GCF_001652005.2 Ceratina calcarata
CAAATTCTCCACAAAGCGATCCCAAATTACCTCAGTTAATTTAAAACAGGTTATGGGCCCAGGGACGCAAGTGTATTAATATTTCGTGGAGAAAAGGTCTTCTATCGTAATTTTTCATAAGCGGAAGAATCTGCGTGTTTTTAGGTTAGCCAGCCTCGTGCAATAGTGCAACATGACCGGAATAGAACACGAGTTTGCAAAGATTGAAAAATTAACTGGAGAAGAAAATTGGGGACTCTG
>NW_017158311.1:0-240 GCF_001652005.2 Ceratina calcarata
TTTCTATCTTCTCTCCTTTTGCTTGTTCCTCTCTCCGCCCTTCTCTCTCTTGTTCGTTCCTGACAAGTGCGTACGAAGTGTAGCTTATGACTTGTTGCTAGGAGCGAACTGGCACAGTGTTTGTCAAAAACATTTGCAGCAGCCCTAACTTCTTTTTCTGTTATGCGCGAAACGTTTAAAGCTCTTTATTTCTTATCGAACAGCTTACTAAGATCAGAAGTTTTTCCAAGAACGCGAGGA
>NW_017158312.1:0-240 GCF_001652005.2 Ceratina calcarata
CGCCAGCACTCATGTTGAAACACGGGCTTCTGTATTCCATTATAACGGCCACCAATACACAGATAGAGCTGCTCATCAACATCAATACATGGTGGATAAGATACCTAATGAGTTTCTCTCGCTCTTCTTCCTCGGTCTCGGATTGGCGTTGGACCGTCCTCAAGGTGTTAACGATGAATTCGTATTCGTTGGTATGTTTCTTTTTGTTCTAATTTAGTTCAAATAAATTTTTTCAAATAC
>NW_017158314.1:0-240 GCF_001652005.2 Ceratina calcarata
AGAATGATGACGACGATTATTCCGATGGAAGGTCCTCCATACGTTAAATATTATCGTATGGTTTCATTCTGTTCCTGAGCTGCTAGTTCCTTGGCTTGTCTCTCAATATCTTCCAAGGCCAGTAGGTTGGAATCTGAATATTCTGCTCCTGCTGTCTCGGACTTTTCCTGATGTTCCTTAATTATTTGGACGTGATGTGATGTTAATTCTGGGTGGATACTGGATGTGTTTAACCTGATC
>NW_017158315.1:0-240 GCF_001652005.2 Ceratina calcarata
TTGTATGGCTCACGCCTTCCATGGTCGCAATTTGTCGCGTGCTCATCGTCGGATCTTCTTCAATGTGGCTCAGAATTCGTTGTTCTAAATCCGAATTCTGTTGGGAACGAGATCCTCATCGAGATCGCACCAGCATGCCGGTATTGCGTGCTCTTTGATGCACGCGAAGGAAAGTTTTCCTATCTGGCAGACGCCGATGAGGAAATCTTTCAGCATAAATTTCGCGTGCTCTAATCGTGC
>NW_017158316.1:0-240 GCF_001652005.2 Ceratina calcarata
TCCTAAAGCTCTGCCATCGGGGCCAGTATCTGTCGCCCCACGGCGTCCTGTCAATTAATTGGATGCGAAAAAATATTTAAAACAAAACAATGGTTCTGGTAACGCCCCGCCACGGCCTTTCAGGCTGGAGCCAAGAGATTGCCGCAACTCAGACCGCCGGCGGTAATGCGCTGGTAGTCTCCCGCGAACCGTTTTCCGCAACCCGTTTCCATGATACTGGCGCCGGTTAGCGTGGTCACT
>NW_017158317.1:0-240 GCF_001652005.2 Ceratina calcarata
TGGTTGTAGTATCTCGTGTCTAAATATCGTAGAGAATGAATTTAAGTATTGTATAGAATATTGTACTGCCGTTCCTAAAAGGAAAGGGATCAAATCCTGAAACCGTTTACATATCGATACAATTCCATTCCTGCGCTCACGACTCGTATCTGTGAATGCTCTCTATGCAACGTTCTCCTCACTTTTACGCAATGCTCTAGCTCCATAGAACAAAGAACACCTACTTCCCTATTTGATCAC
>NW_017158318.1:0-240 GCF_001652005.2 Ceratina calcarata
GCACCATGCACATCTATTAAAACATGCTTCGTCAAATACACACTTATGTGCCCTACGTTCTGGTGGAAATTGTATTTGTTTCACATTTAAAAAAATGGATCTCTTTTCTGTTAATTTACAAGCGTAACATTACAAGCGTAAATTACAAACGTATTTGCCCGCCTTGTATACTCGCGCTCTTGGTCGGATTTTTGTTAATAACTCGACAACCACGCCTCGTACAACTTTTTCCTTTGTGAA
>NW_017158319.1:0-240 GCF_001652005.2 Ceratina calcarata
AGAGTCAAGCTCAACAGGGTCTTCTTTCCCCGCTAATTTTTCCAAGCCCGTTCCCGTGGCAGTGGTTTCGCTAGAAAGTAGATAGGGACAGAGAATTTCCAATTGTGCCAATTGGCCCTTATGGCTGGCAACCGAGTTCGTGGGCGTTAGCCTATAGTCTCGTAGGTGTTATAATGCCAAATTGTATTTTACATGCGGTGCCTCCACATGGCCCCCATGGGCGTGGGATTGGGATACGCC
>NW_017158320.1:0-240 GCF_001652005.2 Ceratina calcarata
AACTTTTTCGCAAAGGAAAATGTTGTTTAGAATTGTGTCAGGAACCTCCCATTTCGATACCTTACACTAGTTCTGGGACACCCTGTATACAAATAGACACGGCCTGCCGTATCCGTGTCCTAAATTGGCTTGAAGCAAAGATAACGCCAAACTGTGACGTCATAGACATTTTCCAGATAATTTTTAGATAATTTCAAAATGGTGGATCTGTTCAGTGCCGAAAGTATTACCAAGCATCAC
>NW_017158321.1:0-240 GCF_001652005.2 Ceratina calcarata
CCATTCAGGTCCCTCCCACCATCGGGAATTGATAAGCTGTTCTACAGAGCAGCCATAAATCTGCGGAATTTAACTGACTTGGAACATATCTCCACTTGTCCGGAGATGATAAGCTTCGAATTTCCTTTACCCGATTCCATACAAAAGTAGCCCAATTATTCTCTTTATGAATCCACGTTAAAACAGTTGACGAGTCACTCCAATAATAAACATTAATTTCTCGATCTTTGAATGAATTCA
>NW_017158322.1:0-240 GCF_001652005.2 Ceratina calcarata
ACCTATTAAAAGGGTCGAAAAAGGGCAACGCACCCGTTCCGTGGACAGAAGCAGCAGAAAGAGCTTTCAGTAAAACGAAGGACAGCCTAGCGAAAGCGTCTTTATTAGCCCAACCCCTACCTGGCGCGCCTCTTAATATAACAGTCGATGCGTCGGACTACGCGATCGGAGGCGTGGTACAACAACTCGTAAACGAAGTGTGGCAACCTCTGTCGTTTTTCACGAGGTCTCTTTCCGCCG
>NW_017158323.1:0-240 GCF_001652005.2 Ceratina calcarata
AATTCCACGATGCACACGGTGCTTGAGATAATATACTATTCTCTATTTGATCGAACCGAAAAACAGATGTTTGGACACATTTTTGTCATCCGTTGATTAAAGCTGGTTTTGCCATCCTTTAATTAAAGTCAGAATTCTCTCTATTTGGGGTCACCAAAAACTAATAAAAAAACGTGTAGGAAAAAACATTTTAATGCTGAAATATATTCGTCTTCTCAGATTTTATGAGGAATTTAATAG
>NW_017158324.1:0-535 GCF_001652005.2 Ceratina calcarata
TAATTGCCTCCGTTTTGAAGGGATTGACCGATAACTTCCAGGACTTGAAGAAGTCCGTGACTAGGTTAATGTACGTTTGTAGTCTACCACAAGCCGTTTTAACTTGCGTTGAAAAGGTAATAAGGGCAGTATCATCTGCATATAGCGCTATTTCACAGTTAAACATAGACGGAATGTTGTTTATATAAATGTTGAAGAGCACCGGACCCAGGATAGATCCCTAGGGCACCCCAGCACTGACATCTCTCATACTCGAGATGGAGAACTTTCTGTTACTGAGATAATTGTAAACTATTGATACTATTGATGGGTGAGTATATATAGTTTGTAGATTAGGGCATCGTGCCAGACTGAGTCAAATGCTTTGGCCAGGTCAAGCAGCACCATAGCAGTAACCCTGTTAGTGTTTAAGGCACTAGTTATGTTTTGTGTTAGGGGTAGGTGGCCCTAACAAGGAGTCCGGACGAGAAACGGGAAAATAAATTGACTCAGGGTTAATTTTAAACAAAAGCCCAAATTTATTTTAAAAGAAACC
>NW_017158324.1:2042-3540 GCF_001652005.2 Ceratina calcarata
TTTTAAATTCGACCCGGTTATCGCGGCTGTTTGTACTGTTTCTCCGCTCGGACGACTCGCGTCATAATCGGCTTAAGAGATTATTGACATGTTTCTTATGTTCTCGACGTGACGAATTCCCGTCTACCGACAATACCGTCGATTTTCGGGGAAGGAATATCCCGATTCTAAGAAACGCATGATGACTCATACGTTTCTGAACTTTCATTCCCAAATTAAAACTGCGAATTTCTAACATTTTGTGAGATCCTAGTGATTTGCTGCAGAGTCGAGTGTCCTTTACGGAAACCGAACTGCTGGGGAATGATAATTTTATTAGCCTCCAGGTGTATTTTGATTTCATCCATGATGACTATTTCTAGGACTTTTCCCAGTATAGATAGGAGACTAATTGGCCTATAGCTCGAAGCGAGATCCTTCGGCTTCCTAGGTTTGGGTATGGGTGTGACCTTGGCAATTTTCCATTCCATAGGAAAATATGAAAAGGCAAGGCAAGCCTTAAATATGTACTAGATTTGGCATGTTAATTTCTTGGACGCGTTCTTAAGCATGAAGGCCGAGAGTCTATCCCTGTCCGGAGCCTTATTGTTACGGAGCCCATTAAAGATTGTGTGAATCCTCCCGGGTGAGAGATCAGAGTAAAGCTCACTGGTTAGCTTAGGCGATCTGTCCAAGGAGCCTACAACGTCATCTACAAGTTTCTGTTTAGGAGAGGGCATGGCAGAAGCTTCACGGAACACCATCTCGAAGTGATCGGCCAATAATTCGCTTTTTTCCTGAACAGCAGTAATATTTTTACCCTCATTACGCATTATAGGAAGTTTAGCTTTCTGAAATTTACCAGACATGGAATTAAACGTTCCCCAAAAGGTCGGGTCAGTTTCCTGGAAAGAGCCAATCCTTTTGATCCAGTCCAGATGACTGAGATATGTAATTTGTCTTTTAATTTCAGCTGTTAGATCAGCAACTATTAAATTGAAGTAAGAGGCTCCAAGTTTTTGGGCCAGTTTTCTAATTTTTCTCCTACGTCTGATACGAGTGTTTAAATATGAGTGGTGTTGCAGTTTATGTCTATTTGTAGCCGAATTTACTTTGTAAGTTGCTGCTTTAACAGCCGAGTGCATTAGTCTGGATATATCTGCGATTTCTTCGTCTATGTCGTTTGAGTTTAGAAATCTTGTTTTGATAGTCAAACCCTCTGTGACAGAGCTATATTTACACCAGTCTACTGAACGGCCAATACCAGGGCAGGAAATATCGTTCGTTTCCGTGAGGACTATTGGAGTATGATCCGAGGGTTCTTGATATCTTGATTCACACTTGAACACTCGATTTATGGATGAAAGAAAGATATCGATTGTGGACGGTCGATTCCCAGGTTGGAACCGTGTAAAATCCTCCGGGTACAAGATATCGTATGCATTTTTTGAGCAGTGATTGTGATAGGGATAGGTGGCCCTAACAAGGAGTCCGGAGGAGAAACGGTTGTTTTAATAAA
>NW_017158325.1:0-240 GCF_001652005.2 Ceratina calcarata
TACAGGCCCTCCTAGAAAGGAAGTAGGGATGGGAAACTCTGTAACACCAAACGCATATTGACCACTAGGGTATCCAGTCCCGAATAGGATCCATATTCCCCAAAATGGGATCTTACAATCTCCGGGTAAAAAAACCCAAATTTACAAAGAAGAAATAAGTTATGGAACAATCCTAGAATGAAGTTACAAACTGATTCCATTCTATACCAGTGTGCGGCCTTCTCTAATCAGGCATTATAA
>NW_017158326.1:0-240 GCF_001652005.2 Ceratina calcarata
CAAATGTGATGGTGTTCAATTGAAAGGTTTTACATCCGTCTTGATCATGCCAAAGGATGCGCTGATATTTTCGGTCTTCGTTTCGAATTAGGAATTGCCGATACATTTTTTCAATATCGGCTGTAATTACGTATTTGTGTAGTCGGAAACGAAGTATCAATGAAAATATGTCGTCTTGTATTGTGGGGCCGATCATTAATGTGTCATTGAGCGAGACTCCGGAACTTGATTTTGCGGATC
>NW_017158327.1:0-240 GCF_001652005.2 Ceratina calcarata
AGATTTTCAGAAAGATTAATTTCTAAATGGATTAGGTGTTGTCTATAGTTGGTGCCGTACTTGATAAGTACCTACTACAATATGTCTATGGAATCACCTATCACGTTTATTAACATATAGTAATGACTAGCGCTATAATAGATTTTATTATCACTTCCATCGCCTTTAGTGTTCAAGAACTAAGAAACGTCCTTATTACTTTAAGGTCTATACCAATAAAGTAAAAAAACATCATATCCC
>NW_017158328.1:0-240 GCF_001652005.2 Ceratina calcarata
CACGTGGCTGTTTCTCTCTCTTGCGTGGTCTTCGAAACATAAAGTAGATATTTTTCTTAAAGCTTTTACGGATTCACACACAATTAGAAGACATGAAAGTCAACAGAGCAAGTTACATTGTCCTTAAGGATCAATATCAGTGTTACGTCCTGAATTACGGGTTCTTGCCTTTATTTAAAGTACTCAAGCACACCTTGACCTAACTATCTATCTTAAGGGAATAGGTATTGGATATAGAAG
>NW_017158329.1:0-240 GCF_001652005.2 Ceratina calcarata
AACCAAGGACAGAATTTTTACTTAAAGTAGGTAACGACAGGGAATGATCTAATGATGATTTCATCAAGTTTCCAACACTTTCGAATAAATCTAATAGCCCGTCTATTCCTTTTCCTTTTAGGACAATCAATTGGACTCCTAATTGATGTCCAAATCGTTGTAAGTCATATTCAGGGGAATATAAAATATTCATAAGTGCATCGAGTTCCATGTCAGGTGACTAATAATGAGAAATAATCT
>NW_017158330.1:0-240 GCF_001652005.2 Ceratina calcarata
ATTCAAATAATAGATAATTGTCTAATTGAGGGGTATAAGTAAACTGCGGATATTTTGATATAAATTAAACCATTCATTTTAAATAGACATTTCTTTTATCATGCAAACATTGTAATAGCCACTCATCTTTTAATACCTTTTTAGTCTACAGTTTTTACAGTTTTCTAGAATTTAGTGATGGCACTGGTACAGTCGGGTACCAGCTTAAATAATAATTACAACTCTAACAATATAAAAAAT
>NW_017158331.1:0-240 GCF_001652005.2 Ceratina calcarata
AAAGAGTTCACGCAATCACATGTACGACTTCGGTTTTAAACCTTATTTACGATATCGCAAGGCAACAGAATTTTAGAATATGACATTTAATTATTCTATTCACATTCTTTATTCACATGAATACAATTTTTCTTTCATATTTTAGTCAAATTATTTGGTAAGTATGTTGAATTATGAGTTAACAGTAGAAGCCCTCCATAAAGTGTAGCTGATCAAAGCAAACAGAATGTTCGCGTGGAG
>NW_017158332.1:0-240 GCF_001652005.2 Ceratina calcarata
TAACAGTGTATTGTGATAATCAAGCAGCTATAGAATTAAGCAAAAACGCCGTATTACATAAACGAAGCAAGCATATAGATATAAGTTACCACCACGTAAGAGAATTAGTAAGTAAGGGCATTGTAAAAATTAGGTACTTAAGTACCGAGCATATGATAGCCGACGTCTTTACCAAACCCTTGCCGAGGATTAAATATCACAATTGCCTATCCATGTTAAATTTAAAATGAACATTTTTTT
>NW_017158334.1:0-240 GCF_001652005.2 Ceratina calcarata
ACCACCTTCCAAGCTGCGCGAAACGGTCCCACACTCTCGGTGAACAGAGTATAGGATAATAAATTTATTAAAAGTGTCATCGCCGAAACGTTACGTTTAAAGAGATAAAAATATTTCCCAAAAATTTGTTCGCGGAAGTTTCCCATTTAAACATCAAATTTCGATTTACGATTACGCCGGCAAATAATGACAAAGTATTGAAATTTTAACAGTTACTAGATATCACATTAATAAAACACT
>NW_017158336.1:0-240 GCF_001652005.2 Ceratina calcarata
AAATAAAATAATATCGAATGGATTTCGTTGAACATTTCTCGTTCAATCTTCCGATCGGGTATAAAAGAAAAGGCGGGAGTTTAAATTGGAACTCGTTTGAAACATGTAAAGCAGGGAGCCTTAAAAATTTTAGCGGACGTAAAAACGCCGCTGGCCATTGTAAAATCTCCGGGCGAACAAAGAAACTTGCTTCTTTGTTTTTTTTACCACTATTCTACGTCTGTAGTTATTGATATATGC
>NW_017158337.1:0-240 GCF_001652005.2 Ceratina calcarata
AATCACCGCCTAAAATAAAAGGAGACCCTACCCCGGTGAGGGTATCCAGCATAGCCGGAGTAATATTGACCACTGTTGGGACATAGGCAACCCCAACGTAGATTTTCGGAATTGCTAATTTAATGAAGCAGAACTCTATGCCATTTATCCTGTTTAAAACAATAGGAGAATGTGGGAGGTTTCTATTAACCAGAATGGCAACCCCTCCACCTCTTCCAGAGTCCCTATCCTGCCGATAAG
>NW_017158338.1:0-240 GCF_001652005.2 Ceratina calcarata
ATTACCAGCTTGAAAGATTATTGCGCCGACTGTTATATCGGCAACGGCCGTATGAGAAAAGGGACAGAGGCCACGGCAGGCACGGCGGACCATACGGATATTTTCAAAGAGGACGTGGAGTGCCGCATAGTGGCCGGGGAGGTCGACGGGATGATCGACGGAGCAGCGGCCACAATGAGAACAAAACGGAAACACAATAAACGTCTACAACAATTATTATTAATTTTATGTTGAACAATA
>NW_017158339.1:0-240 GCF_001652005.2 Ceratina calcarata
CACGTAAAACAAGGTGAAATACGGATCGTCCGAAAAAAGCGAGGCGACTATCGCCGTCGGAGAAAAGCATAGTAAACGCGCAGATCGAGGAATGGGAGAGGCGGGAAATAGTTCGACCCTCTAATTCCGACTATGCGAGTCCTGTGGTCTTGGCGAAGAAGAAAAATGGTTCATACAGGTTATGTGTTGACTATCGGCTTCTGAATAGAAAAATAATCCGAGATCGTTATCCGTTGCCGT
>NW_017158340.1:0-240 GCF_001652005.2 Ceratina calcarata
ATCGATGTGGATTCCACACATAAGTCTTCAATCCATAGCGAAGGAGCAGCTGATTTTAAATGGTGCCTCACAGCATCGCGTTGGTTCATTAGTTCCCGCCATGTGGAAATAGGTAGTACAAGCTCATTTCCATGATTGTCCCCAAGAACAAGTTCTATGGTTAATGTATAGCCCACACAGATTCGTATGTCCAAATATTTGTACGATGTTGCCGTTAAGGGATATCTCCTTCCCAGAATG
>NW_017158341.1:0-240 GCF_001652005.2 Ceratina calcarata
ACTCGAGACGGTCGATACGGGCGCGTCAGACAGCTCCCGGGACGCTGGAAGCAATGCGCCGCTGGCACTTGGTACGGTAAACCGTCGATACGGCCGCGTAAGACAGCTCCCGGGACGCTGGAAGCAATACGCCGCTGACACTTTTCCATGTTCCAACAGGCTCGCCCGGACGGCGCGCTGGCGTTCAAGTTTCGCACCGTATGCGCCCGTGCGTATGCCCGTGCGGCGCCGACCTTGTCA
>NW_017158342.1:0-240 GCF_001652005.2 Ceratina calcarata
AAGAAAAATTAAGTCGCACGATTTCGCCTGTAACTGTCATACCAATGTAAAGAAAGTAGTGGTACAGAGAATATTGAATGTAATAGACGCTCGTAGAGACTCAATTTTTCTGCGAAATTAAATGTGTCAAATGAAGTTTTACATACCTCTTTTAGCAACTCTTCCTACATACTTTTTGGATCCTTGGCCGCACAACTCTGGAATTGCACTGCGTTTTGCGACTTTTGTGTCTTTACGTCG
>NW_017158343.1:0-240 GCF_001652005.2 Ceratina calcarata
AAATATTGTCCCAGAAAAAGTGTTAAAGCCGAAAAGGGGTGATTCTGTAGGCGTTCCTGGACAACAATTTCCTTGGGCAAAATGCAAAGTGAGGCATGGTTTTTGAGTTATTAACGAAAAATAATGATCAATGAGAGCACGCGTAGGGCCTACATTTAGCCACGGAAGTATAACGCTTGGCCGTGGTTGAGCGCGGGCCCTACGCGTGCTCTCATTGGTCATAGTTTTTCATTAATAATT
>NW_017158344.1:0-240 GCF_001652005.2 Ceratina calcarata
ATACATATATACATATATACATATATACATATATACATATATATATACATATATGCATATATACATATATATATACATATACATACACACACACACATACATATACATATGTATATACATACATATATATGTACATACACATATGTACATGTACATATACATATATATATACATACATATATATATGTATATATACACGCACACACACACCCACATATATAATTCGATTGTATACTATAT
>NW_017158345.1:0-240 GCF_001652005.2 Ceratina calcarata
GAACTTAGTCGTTCGTCTTTAAGTTCACCTGCTCCTAGAAGAATTTCAATGGGTCAATGTGCCGAAGCCTGATTACTCGAAACTAAAATGGCCATGTCTGTCAGTGACCAACTCTAAACATCACTGCTGCCCATATGTTTTATCTTCAAGTACCGGGATTCGGCACATTCGGCACCCAGTAACATTCTTCTAGGAACAGGTGAACTTAAAGACGAACGATTAAGTTCAACTCTAATTTTC
>NW_017158346.1:0-530 GCF_001652005.2 Ceratina calcarata
GAAATAGCTACTCTACTTACTGTCTGAACTTGAACGGCACGGGGATCGTGGAACAAAATTACGTGGACAAAATTACGTGGACAGCAAAAGACTGTTGTTAAAGCAAAAGCTCTGTGTTACGCCAAAGGCGAGGAGCCTCAAACAAACTGGCTCAGGCATCAGTTGCTAAGCTGCGATCAAACGTCAGCATAAATCATCGAAATTTATTTATGCAACTAAGTAGTACGCGTTCGTTGAAGCTTGTTACCACTGGAGCATGAGATTCACCTAAACGTTCAATCTCCTTAAAATGTAACTCGAATCGTGTGGGCAACTCTTACTTTGAATAACATACACAGAAACTAGCCGATAATTTCTCTTATCAGTGATTCTAAAATTTGGTTTTGTTCGAACACGTCCTAGTATAATGTTTAGAGCATATAAAAATCATCTTCTATGTTCCAAAAAAAATTCAACAATAAGTTATATTTGTATTTATATATTTTATCATCTTTTAATTTAATCCATTATTTTTTTAATATTTTAATTTC
>NW_017158346.1:1489-1936 GCF_001652005.2 Ceratina calcarata
GTTCCCTTCCTACAATCTTATTCCACCCTATAAGGTAAATGTCTTAATTTTTGTTCACGTTACAATTTTTACTCAAAATTATAGACAATGTTATTATTTTAGAATTGTAGAAAAATGAGTTAGTGAATAGAAAATGTATTTTTGTTAAACTGAAGAAAAATATGCCAATAAATAGGCTTATATGTATATTATCTTAAAATTATAGGAAAATAAAGCAGTGAATAGAAATTGAAATATTTACCTTATACTATTCTAATCTACCTTAATTCAACCCTTTACGCTCGCGTTCTACGTATACATACAGTTTTACTTGTGACCCTTAATGCCTCCATCGATTTCTCTCCCACTTACCTTGTTCTCTTATTCTGCCTTTGTCCCCGTTTCATATATCACCTTGTCCCCTATCAACCTCTACCCTTTATTTTTATCCTTTTCTACCTAAATTCT
>NW_017158347.1:0-240 GCF_001652005.2 Ceratina calcarata
CTGACATATTCACATTTGATTCGAAATATCTATTCCTGTGAAACATCGAACATGTTGTCCTTTTTTTGAGCATAACTCATTTCTTTGGCCTTCCTCTTGTATTGTTTTTTTATAAAGTTCTGATAAGTAATGTTCAAACTAAAACGTTTCACATTTTGAAATTACTTCTTTCAGAAATTTTTCACTGCGAACAACTTGAACACAAAGAGAACCATTTTCAACTGGTGAATAAATAAATAA
>NW_017158348.1:0-239 GCF_001652005.2 Ceratina calcarata
GTGTACTTACTGGCGCAGTTATAAATGTCACGTATATTGAGCCTCGAAATTTTCTGAAGATGTGAAAGATGTGTGCTACAATATGTACAAAAATAACTGAAAAACACGAAGCGCTGAAAGTGAACCTTGTCTTCAACGGCCGAGTCGTGGCAAATAACAAACACGCTAACAAATGTGTGAACACAAAAACGTGGAGTTATTCCAAATGTCTGATCTGCAAGAGTGGTACAATCGATCTG
>NW_017158349.1:0-239 GCF_001652005.2 Ceratina calcarata
TCCGCTGGAAACCAAGGGACAAGTCCAGAAGGCCGTCTCAGCTGGTAGCCTACATTGAAGAAATCCAGCGTAAGAGAAGCTGGCTTTCACGGAATATCGGAATCCCCATCATTTCGAGTGACGAAGAATTCTATGGCCAATACGTCCAACTCCTGTTACGTATACAGCCCTGTACATGTATACGGCTGTTACGTATACAGCCCTGTATATGTATACGGCCCTGCGCGTTTCCAGAACGT
>NW_017158350.1:0-239 GCF_001652005.2 Ceratina calcarata
TGCAGCAAGTTGTCATCGATTAGTGGATTATGCGATTGCATTTTCCTTACACACCAGAAATATTCAATTTACCATATGTGGGGTCCTGCAAAATGTGTGATGAGTTTTCGTTGACCGCGGGATCTTTCAAAACGCGGGGCTGGGTTCCGGCGAACGCTCTGAACCCGTCTCGCGCCGACTCTGTTTAAGTGTAAGGATACGTTCCATCTAAGGAGTCGCTTCTCCGACTAAAATGTCGA
>NW_017158351.1:0-239 GCF_001652005.2 Ceratina calcarata
ACTGAGCGGTTCGCGCTCGTACGCGTCCCTCTTCTCCTTATTCCCGTCGGGCGTCCGTACTTGAACACATAGACGACGGTAGTCGCCGCCGTTGATCTCGCGAACCACCTGCGAACACACAAGAGAAAAACACCCAATAACACTAAGCCACTTTCACTCCACGATCGCGACTTTTCTTCACTCACACTCGTACTTCACTCGCACTACTTTTCCACCGGCAGCCACCACTTTTTCTTCAC
>NW_017158352.1:0-239 GCF_001652005.2 Ceratina calcarata
TTGTAAATGACCTCTCGTCAGAAATTAAAAGACAGATTTATTATCTCAGAAATAGGGACTGGATTCGGGAGCTGGGGTCATTTCAGAAAACTGATCCAACTTTCTGGAGTACGTACAATACTTACTGGAAGACATAAAAGAGATAAACTCCCAATTATGTCTACGGATGGTAAAAACATCACAGTACTACAAGAGAAAACTGAGATTATTGCCGCACAATTTGAAAAGGTTTTCATAGA
>NW_017158353.1:0-239 GCF_001652005.2 Ceratina calcarata
CTTATTAATACTAGGACTATTTGTATAAAATAAATCATACTATAATATTTTATTAATTTTATTTTTTGAATAATTATTGATTGAAAATTAATAGAAATGTGCGAATGGCAATATTTTTAACATGTCAAATCATTGACTATTTTAAAAAGTGCAATAATATTTTGTATAAAGAATTGTTTCTTTGGTTTTCAAATAATTTTCGAGCATGCAAAGACGTTTCGAGACATCAGTACCACCAA
>NW_017158354.1:0-239 GCF_001652005.2 Ceratina calcarata
CCATTTTGTAGGGGACGACGAGACCTACAATTTCCATGTAAAAATTCTTCGCTATCTTCAATAGTTTACGAGTAATTTGCAAAAAACTGTTTTTTTGTTTTTCGTAAATAACTCGTTAAATATTGACGCTAGGGAAAAAATTTTATATGGAAATTGTAGATCTCGTCGAGCTCTACAAAATGAGCCCAAAAACTTTCCCTTACGACCATCCGTTTGGGAGTTATTGACAAAAAACGAAA
>NW_017158355.1:0-239 GCF_001652005.2 Ceratina calcarata
AGGTTTATAATTTAATTTGTAAATTAAAAGTTCGAGACGTCTACAGTTGAGGCTCGCTGCGACAAACGTGATTGATCACCGACGTATTCACCGAATTTCTTAGATGTCGATACACACTTAAAGAGAACTAAAAATTATATTAATATACCGTTTACGTGACATATGTAAAATAAATGCATGGTCCCGTCATTCTAGCAATCAATCATTCTTGAGCTTGAGGCGGAGAAACTAAAAAAAAA
>NW_017158356.1:0-239 GCF_001652005.2 Ceratina calcarata
AGATTTAGACCACAATTAAAATCTATTTATTCCTACTTATTGTTAGTTCTGTCTGTTCTTAATTTTAATCATTAATAATTACATACGGAATTACATTACGGATTCGTTCTAACGCTGATGCTGATTGATGCATTTATAAAAAATTAAGCATACAGAAAATATAAACGATGCAATAATTTCTATTCTGTGTTTGTATGAGTCTGTGAGATCTCTTATAGAAAGTATTAACTTGTATTGTA
>NW_017158357.1:0-701 GCF_001652005.2 Ceratina calcarata
TACTCGGTGTGCCGTAACCCATCAAAGTAGTTTCATTGTTATTATTGCACAGCGACAATTTAAAATTGATAGCATTGTCGCATTTCCTAGCAACAAACAGCTGAGGCTGTTTAACTGACTCCGCGTACAATCTCCACGACCTTTCGTGGTTGCAAACATCTGCGAAAAAGGAATAATGAATCGACGATTTTCTCAACGGGAAGAAAGGGGAAGCGGCGGTGAATCCTCGAAGCAAGGACTTCCGCTTAGTTTTATCCGGCAATACGATATCCTATCCCCAAGATAAACGAGCCAAAGTATTTTCTTAATATAACAAGGAGGACAGCCTGCGCAATTTACTTTCGGTCAATGTAGAGCGTAGTTGCAGTAATGCGGTTTTTAGAAGAGGAACTCTTGAATGAATTGCGTGAGCCGACAAATAGTTAAATCAACTTATCAGCTCGGACCTTACCGTTATGACAACGATTCTGTACATATTTCATCAATGTATCACTTGCTTCGAAAAATTCAAACTCAAACTTTAACATTTTCTCCTAATTGTACTATTGTTATGTTAAATTAAAATTAATGTAACGCAACCGCGATATGTAAATGACGGGACGAAGGATAAATGAGAAATACGTACTAAAAATATCTAAAGCCGGGCAGCCAGGCTGAACTGCAACCCCAAAGTCCGGGAAGAAGTTTACAGTGCCTACCAG
>NW_017158357.1:2456-3483 GCF_001652005.2 Ceratina calcarata
ATATAATTCTGATCAAGCATACGGATTGGATACGTTAGAAATAATTACGTATTGCGAAATTAATGAAGAGGATTCCTCTCATACCTGTCCAATTTATCCATTCAATTTAACATTTAATTAAATGTCATTTGTTAAGAGCTCGCCTGGCGAATAAATGAACGTGTGAATATGTAGAGATTCATTAAAATCGAGTACTGATTAGTTGCGAAGCTTTTTAGTACGCGATAGTTTAATCATTCTAATCATCATCAATTCTAACGAAGTGAAAAATCAATTATTTTAGGAATGTGTAATTTCCATTTTTTCATTATAATTGCACTTCAAATAGTTGAATCCGCGACACTGACGACTTTGCTATGTCCTTAGCAATTGTACAGATCAATAAGAGAATTGATTTATTTTATTAGATGTTTAAGGGGCTCAGCAGGTAGACTCCATAAATTTATCAATATGCATAACCGTTGCCGCTGAATTTATGCATACGACATGCTCCCAGAACCTCATTAATAATAATAGGCTCGCAACGCGCACCACCCGGTATATCAGTCAAACTTATTGTCTGCTGTGTGCTAAGGGTTCGCCGCACAAGAAAGATCACCTATTTCCCAGCTTAAGATGTAAAGACCTGAAACGCATATCTGATTCCCCCTACAATTTCTTCTACTATTTAAAAATTGCTTTGACACATAAGGAAAACATTGTTACTAAATAAATCTATATATCTTGTGTTTTTGTACAATTTCTTCAAATTACACTTTATCTTGTGCAATTTAAATGATAATTAGAAACGTTTTTCAAAGTAGTTTAAGTAGGTCAAGATTAAGAAATTGTTCAGGTTCTTAGAATTTTACATAGTTATACAATTTGAAATGAACGAAACAAAAAGAGAAAAAGGAAGATGTTTTTAAAACATTTTCTTTCCAAACAAAATAAAAGTTTTACATGTATTTCTAAAGGGGTAAACGACCGCATTCACTGAAGTGGATCTGAACGCTTACGGTCTTGCAATGTTATAAAATTTATAATA
>NW_017158358.1:0-239 GCF_001652005.2 Ceratina calcarata
GAATAAAAGATTTATAGATTATTGTCCCCAATATAAACATGAAACATGGTTCTTGTAGAAAAAGGTTTTATCGAAATCGGTTAGAGCATAAAACAATTAGACATGTCGAATCATGTAAAAATTTACATCACTTGTAAACCAAAATTCGTTTGTTTTTTTTATTTCCAATCATTAAAAGCTCATAGCAATATTAACTGATTTTTAATTTATTTTTGAAACTTTCTATATGCATACATATC
>NW_017158359.1:0-239 GCF_001652005.2 Ceratina calcarata
AAGGAGTATATAGTTTTACCATTCTTGTCATAGAATAATCAATAATAATTTCATTATGGTTGCATGAGCCGTAAGATCTCTGCGAAAAGTTTAATAAGACATGCAATAAAAAGGTGTATCCAATATTTGAAGCAGTGAACTTTCAGAAAAAATAATAATTATAAAGGAGTAAGGTTTATTTGTACGACCTGTTTTTCTCGGTCATAAGGAATTTTTAACGCATAATTTCTAATATTCTA
>NW_017158360.1:0-239 GCF_001652005.2 Ceratina calcarata
AGTCACTGATGATTCATATTAATGATCCACAGTGTTTAAAACTGGCTTCTCTCGCTTGTAAGGTCGACGTAACTGTGACTTTTAAATTAGCACTAGCTAGTCGTGAATGAATTGAGATCATTGGTGACCAAGTGGAAAGTGGAACGATTCGAGTTCATTCACCTTCGACTGACAACATCGATTGTCAACGTTTAGACATAATTAAAACTAAAATACATAGAAAAATTAACAGAAGAAGA
>NW_017158361.1:0-239 GCF_001652005.2 Ceratina calcarata
AGTCGTTCGAGCTCGTAAACATTTAGTTGCCGGGAGGGCCTGTGAACTTGATATATTTCATTCCTTTTATAGCCAGCAAGCACGGCTGAGAAGAAATCTGAGAAGAAGCCAGCTACAACGGCTTCTACCTCGAAAGTCACAAAGCCCACAGCAAAGGCATCCGGTGCAGCGGCTGCTAAGAAGACAGCAGCTGCGAAATCTGCGACTGCTGCGAAATCCGCAGCGAAACCAGCAGCGAA
>NW_017158362.1:0-239 GCF_001652005.2 Ceratina calcarata
TCGTTTTATCGGTTTTTATTCGTTCAACCGACCATTAATTCGCGTTACGCGTTATCCCCCCATTGTTTCTAGTTTCCACCTACATGCAAGATCCCCCTCCACATACTGAATTTCCATACCGTCCAACGGTCCGTTTGCTGTTTTTTAGAGATGAGCCTTCATCAGCTTTCACTCTTTTCTGACGATATTCAACTTTCTCATCTATAATCATTCATTCAAATAAATTTCCATGTATTTAT
>NW_017158363.1:0-239 GCF_001652005.2 Ceratina calcarata
ACCTAAAATATATAAATTGTAGGTGTTGGAGATTTAAATAAAGATATTTCAAATTTTACCAGGCGAAGTGTGTCTTAACTATTTTTAAGTGATGACATTATCCAAGAAATTATAACGCAAAGGCAAATCCGGACGGTAGAAATAATATGATGATAAGGGAGTTACTTTTCATATTTCCTTATGATGAAAATGGGCTAAGAAAATGCATTCTAAATACACATTTATTGGATCATACAAAA
>NW_017158364.1:0-239 GCF_001652005.2 Ceratina calcarata
TTAAATAAAAAAAATTTTAATACTTATACTTTTACAAAAAATATCAAAACGAACAATGTAATTAAGTAAAAAGTATAAATTTAACGAAAAGCCAAGATATGTTATACAGGTCCTCATCCCATTCAAGCATTTCCTCTAAATGTCGCCGGTACTGCCGCGGGTAACTTCTTATTGCCTTTATAAATGTAACGCTTATAAGCGGTCTCGGCACGTGGTCCCAAAACTAATGAAAAAAAAAA
>NW_017158365.1:0-239 GCF_001652005.2 Ceratina calcarata
AATGTTAACAATTTCCGTATACATCCAATACAAAAACTTATCTAGTTTCTTTACCGTAACATACACCTGTAAATAATCGTAAAAATCCAAATAAAAATTAATTCTCACCTAACTAAAAATAGATCGCGCGAGTTTACAGCATGCACAGAGTTTGTTCACTTTTAAAACATTTGATAGACGAGACTTACGAAACAGATAGACGAAGAATTACCTCTCTCATTTGATGACCGCAAAAGATC
>NW_017158366.1:0-239 GCF_001652005.2 Ceratina calcarata
CTGTACGTTCAGTCCAGCGCGAATACGCGAAACAGAAGGTTGCTGAATAGACGCGGGTAAAATCTTTTCTATTGTTAATAAATAATTATCTTTGTGGAAGCCAACCCTGCTAAATTATTCAACAGTTACAAGCCAAGAAATTGTTCTACTATAAATTCTTGTATAACGTCGACGAAAGCCTGACGAATTTCTTTATAATTAATAGCGAATTAAAAAGACAGAACGTTTGAGGATTGATC
>NW_017158367.1:0-239 GCF_001652005.2 Ceratina calcarata
TAAATAGACTTTATCTCGTTCTTTAAAAAGCTATAAAGTCTGTAATCTGATTATTTTAAAAAAATTGAGTAGTTCTTTCTTGTATTATGACACTTGAAGAATTAAAAGATTTCAGTTATGAGGAGAAAAGTGTTGAAGTCGTTTCTAATGTAAATTAATTAAAAGCTAGAAGAAGCAAGGTCTGTTGTATCTTTTTGCAGTACTTAATTAAGCAATCAGGTTTTAATATTGTATACATA
>NW_017158368.1:0-8248 GCF_001652005.2 Ceratina calcarata
ATTTATTAATATGTGAAGGGAATTATTATATCTCGTTCGAAATATCAGGCTAGAATTTCTCCTGACGATGTGTCTCCGTTTTGTTAATTAAAAAGTTGCCTGTCCCAGTTCCGTCGATTCGCTTGGGAAATGACTCTTCCAGGATTACTTTCAGTTCCAATGATTTTTTTCTTAATGATAAAAAAGACGTCTCAGTAATCGAATAATATTTCCACTACTTGAAACACTTAATTAATACCAGTCCTACTCATTTTCTGCATTTATAGTAAAATTAGAGTTGCAAAAATTAATTTAGTCCAATTCTAAAATGGACGCAACATGAATTGTCCAAAAGACTCCAGTCTAAGTCTTCAGAATTGGAGACAAACTATAATTTGGATTTGAGAATCTGTCAGATGGTATCGTTAACGTTGCATCTCGATGTTAGCGATCGAGGCACACAGTTTAAGAGCGGAGAATGTAAGCCGCAATTTCGTTCTGCCCCGAGGGGGAACTGCACCGCGAGTAGCTACTAGCAGACGAACGGAGGAGAATGGTAGCGACGAGTCTTGCCAGAGGCGTGCGCTTCAACGATCAACCACTCAGCTTTCTGCGTTTCCCGCGATTAAATTAACGCGCCTATGGAAAAATTTTGAACCAAACCTAACCTAACTCAATTTATAATAACCTAACCTAACGTAAATGCATGATGACCAATCCTAATCTATAATAAATCCTGATTAAAATGGCGAATGAATTCGAAATTATTCCTGTGACGTATTAAGCCTAGCCTATCGGCGTGAGAAAGGTAAAAACCGACTGGGGTTCTGTTGGAACAGGAAGGCGAACTGTCGAACAAAGTTTCGGCGCTCCTCGGTTTTCTGTCGTCACGCTGATAACTACTGCGGGCCCCGGATCGATTAAGTGTTGGCCCCCCGAAACGTTTAAACTGTCCGATCATCTCTCGCCTAGACGCCGGGCTAGGAAATACCCGCTGGCAGCGATAATGCAACTATTATGTCTGCGGTTGTACCCGCGGATCGGAGTTGGCGCGGCCAACAGCCGCCAGATATTGCGAGTTAATTTAAACTTTCTCCAGTTCCCTGCCACGATCTTCGATGCCCTCCTCCTCCCCCTCTCCTTCCGGCGTCCCATCTGGCCTTCTTCCCCAACGAACACACGTGAGACAAATTTAGACAAATCAATTTAACAGAACAAAAGTTAGGTTAGCAAAGTTGTACAGTTCTTTTCATTCGACTTGTCAAGAGTCAGACTTCAGACCGAAGCAGACAAAATTGATAAAACGAACCTTTCACTAAAATATCACGTCACTTGCCACGTGAAACACTCTTAGGAGCCGTTTCGTAACACGTGGCAAGACTGTGGATGAGTGAAATCGGCGGATCAGTTTTATTAATGGAGGGTAGTGATCGGCGAATGTCTGACGAACCCGTCAGCTCTCCAAAGATTAATGTCGCCTGTTCATTGCCCGTGCTCTCTTCCCCTTCTGTTCCGTTTCGTTCCGCGCCATTTTTTATGCAGACGCTGTGAAAACCGGGTCGCGGAGCCCAACGTTTTTGCATATAAAACCGCAATTAATGATAATGGAAATTGTTTCCTCGGCGCAGCCATAACGCGTAATCGTTATAAGCCCGGCTTAATCTCGCCGTTCAGTGTTTCAATAAAGAACACGGGCCACCGGGCTTTATGCCCGAATTTCGTACGTTCAAACGAACATAAACCTCCTCCATACAGTCGAGCTTTCGGTAACAAATAATACATTCTCTGTTAGATCAAAAGAGTCTCTCTCTCTCTCGGTTTTATACAATTTTAATTAATTTGCAATTGGTTTTACGAATTTTTAGGAAATTCGAACGACTATTTGTTACATTCTGTATCAATTTACACTGAATTGGCAACGTCACATGTAGCAGTCATGATACAATGTGGCACTCATGACACAATACAACGTGACACTCAAGACAGAGCGTGACACTTACGATAAAACGTGGCATGACATGATACAACGTGGCACTCACGACACAGTGTAACATGGTACAACGTGGCACTCACGACACAACGTGGCACTCACGACACAACATGACACGACCCAACGTGACACTGGGAATAGAACATGACACTCAGGATAGATCGTGATACTCAGGGCAGAATGTGACACTCATGACACAACGTGGTACTCACGACACAATGTGACACGATACAACATGACACTCATGACACAACGTAACATCTGACATGAATAATATGAAAAAATTTCACACAGTTAAATCAAAAGTAGTCAGAGTCAATAACAAGAGTTACTACAATATGATTCGAATGTTGAACATCTTGTATTTTACTAGAACTGTCTTAAAACGTCGTTTAAGTCCCAGATCATGTAGGTAGTTCCATAAGATACCGGAAGCATGAAGTTACCATACGATCTTCTCCTGTTCGAAGCTTGGACTTTCTTCGAGGTCTGATAGAGTCGAAGTTACTTCCCAATTCTCATCTGTGAACTTCTTACCTCAGAGAATCCTCCGTTTTCAAACGTTTCCCGAGGACATCTTAGGAGACGTTTACCCCCGCAGCCTCAACCCCCCCTTGACTTTGTTATCGTTCATCCGTGTACGCGCACACAGTGACGCGTGCAGCCCCTGCCAAGTTAAACGAAGAGGTAATCCCGGGCAAATATCTCGGAATCAGCG
Source organism: Ceratina calcarata (assembly GCF_001652005.2). Taxonomy (NCBI): domain Eukaryota; kingdom Metazoa; phylum Arthropoda; class Insecta; order Hymenoptera; family Apidae; genus Ceratina; species Ceratina calcarata. The sequence continues at coordinate 2,688 of NW_017158368.1, forward strand.
ATAGTTCGGCTAAGTTACGGGTGAACAACTCTTTCCCGGGTTTCCTCAGCCAGGTTATCGCGCGTAATATATCGTCCCTGGCGCGAGAATATCGCGTCAACCCGGTGTAACTGGGGCGTTAGGGCAGAGACGAGCCGAAGGGGTGGCAAGCGTCTTTTCCCTTTTGTTTAATTTTAGACTCCCGTGCGAAGTCAGGAATTATTCACGCCGCTCGGATTATCTTTGCCTCATGATGGAAACTCTTGCCCCTCGTCAAATTACTTCCTGCCACAGCGCGTCACGGCGTATCTCCCTTATACTCTTATAGATTATTATCATCCCCCTTTTCGTCAAAATACTCAAGTCACCCTGTGGACAGGTGCAAGTCATTGTAACTCACTTTTTGGTATTCACTGTTCTCTTCATTTCGTTGTTTGCCACGATTTGTGGGTTTTAAAGTGAATTAGCAACTTGATATGATACACTGTGGCACTCATGACACAACGTGGCACTTACGATACAGCGTGGCACGACTCAACGTGACACTCAGGACAGAATATGACATTTGGTGGGTCATTTTAAGATGAGTTTTTAAGGTGATTTGAAATGATACAGTTGGGCACTCATGACACAAAGTGGCACTTATGACACAACGTAACACGATACAGCGTGGCACTTACGACACAACCTGACACTCAGGATAGAGCGCGACACTCAGAACAGAGTGTGGCACTCAGGATAGAATGTGGCACTCAGGATAGAATGTGACACTTATGACACAACGTGGCACTTACGACACAAGATGTGTAAATAGTTCTTTAAATGTAGCACCGTTCGTACCGCACTTATGATTTTCCCGATGAAAATTATACGTCCGTTGAACATTAGCTGGGTTGACGAATCATCAATCACCCGTCTGTCGTTTTCGGTCCCAGGGATGGTTTATGAGGTGTTCGATTTGCTTCGGCTGGCGCACCTGACTTATCTCCGCAGCGTGAAACTTGCCTGCGAGGATTTAGCTGACGGACAGGTGGAACGGCGCATCAGAAAAGAGCCGAGCGACTTTGAAAAATGACATAAAATTTCCTGCAGACCGCCGAATCCTTACAGATAATTTCTTACCCTGATTGATTACAAGTAATAAAGATAAAAGCCACGGAGTTCTCATTCATCCCCCGCGAATCTTCAATGGTGTCCGGTAAATCTTGCAGCCTCCGTATTGGATAACCGTAGAGAGTCAATCTTTCAACGGGAGAAACGGCGGGGTAGGGGTTGGGGTGGTTAAGGATTATTTTATGTATCGGGTTTCACCGTTCCCTTTTTTTATTTTTTTCCCCCCCGTTTTCTTCCCTCTTCCATTCGCGGAGTGGAGATCCTTTTGAAATAGACGTCGGGCCAGGCTCGCGACTCGGGATATTACCAGAGATTCCTCTTCCGCAAATCCGCTCCTGGCGACGAGAGCATCGGAGAAATGTGGGTCACCGATTGGATTCCATTCTACGCGTGAAAGCACCCAAGAAATTGAGATGCTAAATTGCATATCGCGTCAACCCCGTCCCACATCTGCATCTTAAACCTATTGAAAAATGCCATGATTATTAAAAATTAATGAACTATACTATACGTCTGTGTGTCTGTGTATGAAATTAAATGTAATGTNGAATATTCATACTCCGAGTCCTACGGAAATCGCAGTATGGCGTCTTGGTACACAGGCGACCTCTATGCGGTTCTCAGAAAATTAGCTAATTTGCTTCAAAATTTAAACAGAAATTGGTTTTATACGGAGTCTGATTCCCAAACTGTAAGTGTCTATTCTTACGAGGTGGAAAAATAATTAAACGGCACTTAATAATCCTAACAAGCTTGACCTAACCTAACGTAACCTAACCTAACCTAATCATGATGAATGAAATTGTGGACGAAGACGTACCTCGATTTTTACTTGAAAGCAAAAAAGAAAAAATGAACAATAAATAATTGAATGAACGATGGAAATGTTTTAATTAATTTAAAGTGGGTGAGTCGCCTGGGATGCGATTGAATCTTTCAGTAATTATGTAAATTTGACTTAATAAATAAGAGACGTCTTAAAGAATCGCCGACTAATTGCCAATTAGCAACCGTGCATTCATCTGGCTAAGAAAACACCGAGTCTACTTAAAATTATTTATTGTTCTTTTTGAAAAATACCATTAATACGTATCTCCAGACGTCTTTCGAACGGCGATATTACTCTAGGAAATTTCCATCTAGAGATAGCGCGGGAATATTTCAACCGATAACGTTGAATGGCCCCGGCGCAATCTCGGTAAGAAACTAGCAACGGCGATAAATAACGACAGTTAAACCCGTGACTGTTTGAACTTTCGTAATTGCCGGCTGGTAATTATTTATTCCCAACAGAGGCGCTCGCGTCGGCGCGTGTATATCTGCGTTAAAAAAAATGCTTTTAAAAAAGGATGATGGAAACGGGACCAGGGATAACTTGAAAGCTGCTGGTAACATTTGGAATTACAAGGGAAAAAGCTCGTATTTGCGTGTAATCTTCTTTGCCCGTGAATTATCGAGGCGGCGCGCTTCTTCACCTCTTCCAACCCCCCAACCCCCAACACCCCCAACCGCCTACGCTGGAATCCTTGGATTAATATAAGTTAAGACTGTGCAATCCTGTAAGCTCGTGGTCGCCGACATGCTCGACACGGATTCCATCATCCCCCCCTCCTCACTTCTCTGTCCAACCCTCTTTCTCTTGTTCTCTTCACTTAACAATGCGGTTCTTTCGCTAAAATCTAGTCACAGGTGTCTCCTCGCGCGGTGCCACCAAAAACCTTCACGATACAACCCTCTTCAGAAGTCCTCTTAGGATGTCTTCGGGGTTTGTTAATATTTATGAGGAGTAGTAGGATTTTTAGAAGGTTCGATTGATAAATTTTTTCGAAATTAATTGTAAATGTTTCAAAATTTATGTTAAATTGTATTGGGGCAGATTTTTTGGTACGCAAAAACCAATGGGAGATTCATAGAATTTCGAAAAGTGCTTCAGATGAAAGGTATTGATGACTAATATAAGGAAAATTTTATGTATTTTTCTTCTAATTTGAGTATTTAACGAGTTACGTATGATTATTTGGCATTTTATTGATGTTGACAAAATCCGACCATTCCAGCCTCGAATCAGCCAACTTTTGGCAAGAGATTTCGTTTTTCATCAATAACTCCTGAACCGTTGGCCCTACGGGGATGTTTATACGTTCATTTTGTAGGGGACGACGAGATCTACAATTTCCATGTAAAAACTTTTGTCTAGCATTGATAGTTTACGAGTAATTTGCAAAAAACTGTTTTTTCGTTTTTCGTAAATAACTCTTGAACTACTAACGCTAGCAACAAAATTTTATATGGAAATTGTAGATCTCGTCGCCCCCTACAAAATGAGCCCAAAAACATCCCCGTGGGACCAACGGTTCAGGAGTTATTGGCAAAAAACGAAAATTTCGCAAAATCTGAAGGGGTACCCCTTGGAAAAATTTCGAAAAAAATCGAAAATTTTTTTTTCGTCAAAATATCGGAAAATGCTTTAAATAAAAGTTGTAGGTGATACTATTACCTAGAAAAAAGGTCATATATAATTTTTTCTACTTTGAATACTTCAGGAATCGATTAATTACTTCGTTAATCGCCACTAACGCTATTTAACAAGTATCAGACGATTTCCAGCACGCGAGTCCATGAGAAACAACACGAATCAAATATCTACGTACCTTGGCAGATGTTTACGACGTTATCGCGCAATACAATACGAAACCCGGGTACAATAGGGGGGGAAAAGGAATCCGGGAAAAAGATTCGACGAGCTAACTTTTGTACTATAGGAAAGGGTGTTTCAGAACAAAACCCAAAAGGCACGGGGACGCGAAAATCCGCGTTTATAAAGCGGCGTCACCGCGGGGTTGTCTTCAATATTTCATTGAAATCCGCGGCAAACAAATCCACAAAGCTGTCCATTTTCCATTCGACGACGCGCCTCCTAAATCAATGCACAGTCAGCCCCGGCTTTCGTGCAAAGCCCCTCGTATCACCCTTCTCCATCGCGTTGTTAAATAGTATCACTACAATTATGAACGTGCGTGAACAATAATGTTACACGATAACAAACGGTATAATAAATCATACATTAAATCGCACAGTAAATCATGCATCGACTCAATGAAATTCTACTTCAAATCACCGAAATTAAACAAAACAGAACGGAACTTATGATTTTATAAAAAATGCATTCCTTAAATTGTCAAAATTCTATCTATGCTAGAATTTATCACTCCTAAAAATTAGAACAAACATCTGACATGATTCTGTAGGTTTTTCTGAGCAACTCTTTCCTTTGGCAAAATGAGATGCGACGCACGGTTTTTGAGTTATTAACGAAAAACAGTTGACCAATGAGAGCGCGTGTATGGCCCACGCTCTCCCACGGAGTGGGGGCTCGCTACGCTCGGCAGTGGCTCAGCACGGGCCCGTGCTCAGCCACGGAAGTGGGGATTCGGTTCGTTACGCTAGGCAGTAGCTCAGCGGGCCCGCGTTCAGCAACGGGAGTGGGGACTAGCGACGCTGGGTAGTGGCTGAGCGCGGGCCCTACGCGCGCTCCCATTGGTCAACCGTTTTTCGTTAATAATTCAAAAACCGTGCGTCGCATCGCATTTTGCCAAAGGAAAGAGTTGTTCAGAAATACCTTGGCAATCCTTGTGTAGCATTGAAATCTGATATAAGAGGACTTCATTAACGTGTCATAATATTTCCACGAAAAAAATAATAATTGTCCATCTAAGGTGCATGTTTGCAAATTGTATAAAGAATGGTAGTGGAATGATGATCTGAAAAATGGAGGAACGGTGATGGGATTTGTTGGAGTCCCATCAGACTTTGTATGGACGAGCGTGAAAAACATATTCCATTCCTATTACGCGGTTTATTCGCCGGTGCAATCCTCGGCGACGTTCGGGGGTACACCATTTCCGTTTTCCCTTTGCAGAGACGTCGGGATGAATGCACCCGTTTGCGCTGCGGAGTGGCAGCCACTCTTCCGGTATTCGCCACTCGATCTTCAATTTCGCCACTCCCCTCCTTCAACCGTACCTTCCCGCCCCCCCGCGCTTCCGCAACACGAAATCCCGGCATTCCCACGCGAAATCCGCGCCATTCGACTCGGCTCCTTCTTCTATCAGCCAGACCTCGTTTAGAGTTCACGACAACTGACTGAGCTTTCCAAGCACGCGTGCTTCAGATAGAACAGCCCCCGGGAACACTGCGCCCCCTTGTCCTTTGCTCAAGGCTCAATGACTATAACCGTTGCAATGATTAAACGGAATTATGGCTCTTAAACATTCCGTGCAATATTTATAATAATTATTATAAATATTAATTTTGTATGGAAATTCTTTTGATTATTTAAACAATATTTGACAGTCGAATATTAATAAATTATTGTTAGACTGAGAATTTTTATTGATAGTATTAAAAAAACGTTTTGCAATTATTTTTAGATTTGCATAAAAATCTGTAGTGTAATTATTATAAATTTT
>NW_017158368.1:9046-9513 GCF_001652005.2 Ceratina calcarata
TTATTATTGTTATAAATGAACAAAGGGTTGAAGATTGTTGGATGGATCTCTTAAGAAGTTAATTTAAGTTTGAGCTGAAACGATGTGAAACAAGTTGCAGGGTAAGCAAGGTTCAGTTCTCTGGTTTTGATTATCCGATGAACGATGCATAAGAATGTTTCAAGTTGCTCGAATTTCACTCGGAGACGCTCGGCCCAGTGGCCCCGTCTTAACTTTTGACGCTGGCTGTCGTGTCGACGAACCTAAAGGAATCCCTGAGGAGCGTAGGTGGGGCTGCCAGACGCTGAAGTTTACCTACTACGTCTCACCAGGAGATCCTCTGGTACTCGCTTCAACGTGCGCGTAGGTCAATATTAATCATTGTCATTAGCGCAGGCTGCAACACAATTTCAGAACAATGCCTGCTGTCTTGATAAAATTTCCATTAAATTTTTCACGAAACAACAAATTTTAACAAACAATTGACA
>NW_017158368.1:10089-28776 GCF_001652005.2 Ceratina calcarata
GAACGAACAGGGAACGTGATGGTTTAGACGATATCAATTGAGTGATTTTGTAGAAACGAGTGAGAATGAGAAGGGGGTACGTGGAATAGATGTACAAGGCCAGTTCTCGTTGACCAATCGGTAAAGAGCAGTACCAATTTGTACTTTGTGAAAAGGAGACTGGGCAATTACGATCAATCTTGGTATCGATTCCCCGGACCACAGTAGATTAAAGAGTCCCGTTAAAAGGGAACGAGAGGATAGGAACGATTTAAAAACAGCAACCTCTCGTTCAGGTGAAACTGTGTCGAGCACCTTTGCTTAACCCGTTCTCATTATGCGACCAGAATAAAAATTGATATAACAATTTATTATAATAATTAAATAATTATATAAATAATTTACAGCGAAATTTATTATTATTATTGAAATTAGTAGGACGATGATTTACTATAAATATTTAAATAAATACAATGTAACAATTGAGCAAGGACACAATAGGTGCCACGTGCTGCACAATGCTAGTAACCTCGTGTTCATTGAAACTGACGAGCAGAGATATCTTGTTAGTGTAACTGTCACATTGCCAGTGATGCACATCGAACGTGAGCCAATCAATGTTCCCTCATGAATTATGTTAGATCAGTTTGGGAAACAGGGCGCGGGTGGCCTCGATTCCCTCCCCCTTTCCCCAATCGGAAAATCGTCCCTTTGTCCATCGTACACTGGAAATTGGATAAAAGACGAAAACAAGAACCAATCCTCTTTCGGGTTTCATCCCTACCAATCGTATCGGAGAACTATTCATCAGAATTTCAGTTCAATTCAATTATTGTTTGAAGTCGTCGCAGTCAAAATTGAAAACTGTTGCACTTTTGTTACTAAATATTTTATTATAAAAATCTGTAATTGATTAATAAAAAAATATCAAGTATTATTATTATTGTTATAAATGAACAAAGGGTTGAAGATTGTTGGATGGATCTCTTAAGAAGTTAATTTAAGTTTGAGCTGAAACGATGTGAAACAAGTTGCAGGGTAAGCAAGGTTCAGTTCTCTGGTTTTGATTATCCGATGAACGATGCATAAGAATGTTTCAAGTTGCTCGAATTTCACTCGGAGACGCTCGGCCCAGTGGCCCCGTCTTAACTTTTGACGCTGGCTGTCGTGTCGACGAACCTAAAGGAATCCCTGAGGAGCGTAGGTGGGGCTGCCAGACGCTGAAGTTTACCTACTACGTCTCACCAGGAGATCCTCTGGTACTCGCTTCAACGTGCGCGTAGGTCAATATTAATCATTGTCATTAGCGCAGGCTGCAACACAATTTCAGAACAATGCCTGCTGTCTTGATAAAATTTCCATTAAATTTTTCACGAAGCAACAAATTTTAACAAACAATTGACAGTCCACTAAAATTTATAAAATTAATTCATTCATTCTAGGAAAATCATGAAAATTATTATAGAAAATTTATTAACTTCTATTATTATTTAATTTGTTTTTTTTTATTAGAAATAGTGATAAATAAATTGAGGATTTTTATAAAAAATGATTTGTTTGAAAACTGCATTCTATCATTTATTTTTAATTAAAATTCGTATTGTTTGCAACAGATTTTTATTAAATTGTTATAATATTTAATTAATTTATTAAACGTGAACCAATTTTTAAGTTGCATGAAAATTCTGCATAATGAGTAATGATTTGGTGAGGATTTGAAAATTGAGAGAATCGTGGGGGGGGGGTGGAATGCAAAGGCGTGGTTCGGCACGTCCGATATTCGTGCACATATTGTCACAGCGTGTGCCTTATCCCGATCAGTAATTAGTCCGATCGTTTGCCGAAGACCGAAAGGGAAGGACCGTTGATTGCTATTAACGGCGCCCCTGATTGGGTGAAACCGAATTCAATTCCTCCGCCAGACCTCCCTTAGTTTAACCCCGTTTTTTCCCTACCTGCCCTACAGATCTTACGATCCCCCCTTATTTCCATTTATTTCCTCTCATTTTCTTCTTTTTCTTTCAAAATCATTTTCCTATCAATAAAATTCGATCGTCATTCCAATGTGATAAATAAACAAATTTAGAAATTTCATATTATTATTATTATTAATAATTTTGTATTTAGGATCTTCTGAGGATTTTTATCTAAGATTATTAAATTTATTATTAAAAAATTGCAATAATAATTTATGAAATTTGAATTTGAATTTCTATTACAATTTTTATATAATAATTATAGTGGGACTGTCATTTGGTATTAATAAAAATTCGAATTAAAATGATGGAACGAACGTGATCGATTATTATGATTGATGACTACGATTTCTACTTCCCAATTAGAAAACTGTCTCTTAGAATCCTCCTTGAAGTATTGATCGAGTGTCTAAAAGTGTCCCAGCCAGACAACTTCGAAATTGAATTTTATACGAGTCGAATTTTGCGGTCAACAATTAAAATTTTACAAACTGGGTGCAAAATAATTCTTACTTGTCAATAATAATCAAGTCACGCTGTCTGGGAAACATCCGAATTTAACTTCAGGAAGTCACCCGTCAGTGTCTTTAAATATACATAAATTTCTACAGACCTGAAGTATTTTTATAGAAACCATTTTCTTAGCAACTTCGATTATACGAATTCTGTGAATGTGTGATAGAAAGGGCAATATTTACAGTGGACGTTGCACCGTTTTGCATATTGGGACGCGTCAGGTGCGTCACGTTCCTAAATCCGTTTTTATTTATGGGAGTAAAAAATGCGAGGAGGAGGAGGAGGAGGAGAAATAGTGGCGCTACGCGCGTGTAATAACTGGACGCGGGTCCGATGGGAGAATTTACAGGGAAATTCGATTATCTCCGTGAACGGCGGGGGCGTTCGAGCTGCAGGTGCATCGAATCGTTCCGTGCCCGAATTTGAATCTAATCGATGTAGGCGTGAAAGCTGTAACCGTGCCGAGCGACAGTTTCAATGGGGAGCGTGGTACAGCCGACTGGCTCCGCGGACGATATGCATATCGCGTTCCACTCGAACCGTTACCGCCAGATACTAAGTTTTCACGTCGGATACTCTAGCAACTGGTTGAGAACAGATTCGATTTACTTAGGACATTGTAGGAATTATTTTAAATAACTTCAGACAGGCTTAAATACTTCAATAGAAATCCAAAGTCTCGGTTATTATTGACTTCGATTACTTGAAACCATAATTAAAGCCTCGTTTCTATTAATCAAGCAATCATTTATAGTTTCTCATATCTTATATANTATATATATATATACGTATATATATACGTATCTGTGAACCTGGTATCCGTTTTCTGTTTTTGCGCGAAACCGTTTCCACCGGTTGGATCCTTGCGGGGTTTATTTACCCGGAAACCGTTCAAAGCAGAAGAATGCCCGGATAAAGATGAGGAATAAACGGAAATCGGGTGAAGGGATGAGAGGGCCTCGATTTTCATAGATCGAATCGCGCACCATCCAATCTCAAACCTGTGCGAGGATCCCCCGCGTTCCTTCAGATACCAGTTCTTCAAATAGAAACCCTCTTCCCTGTTCATCTTTATCTTGCTCTACCAACGAAAATTAAAAATCAGGCTCAAGCACAACCTGATCCAATAAGAGTGAACAATAAGTTGTTTAACCATTTTGTCAAAAGTTGTGTGGTTTTATGAAGCCAGTGTACCTTCTGATGAACTGACGTGTGGTTTTATCTCATTATTCAATTAGGTTAACGAATAATTTAAAAAACTCCTTAGTTGGTTATCCTGAGGACATGATTGGCTGTTCTGATCATCTCAAAAGGACCTAAATAAGAAAGAATGATTATCTTTCTATGTATAACTATAGAAAAGAAGCTAGAAATTGTTGGATGACGAGGAATTGGGTCATTTTGGTGGCCATGATTCTGCTGTGACTGATCAGTCTTGGGACGAAACGGTATAAGAAAGACTCGAGTGGGGACGAGAATAAATTAGTAGCTACGGTGGAGGGATAAGGACTGGGAAAGAAGAATGGTAGAATCAGACTGAAGTCTGGAGGCTTTAATTGCTTTTTAAAACTTGCAACTTCGACTGTGAAGCCTTCTTCGTCCGCCGCAACCTCGCCCAGTCGCACCCTTTGCATTTCACTTTGGAATGTTCAATATTAGTTTTCCCTATCGGGGTTGCAAACACGTTCGGCAGCAAGGAGGGTGGAGGTGGAGGATTCCTCGAGCTGTTAAGAGGGTGGCGACGCGCAAGAAGACCTCTTCCGGGTGGGGGACAGTCGTCGATAACCAGGCTTCGTTACGCCATCCCCCTACTCTCACAGTTTTTCCACTCGAAGCAATTAACGACGCCTGGAAAAGAAGCTACGCTCCCTTGCCTGCCTGCCTGCTTTTCTATCGGTTTGTCCATCCTCCGGGGCCGCCTCGCTTTTCTTCTTCGCGCAACTCCGAGAGGCACCGTAAAGTGGCCGGACGTCCCCGGAACTTTCCGCTCCGGTTTCCTTTTTCTTGTTTCGAGAACTTCTCAAGATGGATACTTTTATTGGGTTCGACGAAGTTTTGTCTCCAGCGGTGATGACCGAGCCGCGGGAACCGACCACCGTGCGGTGATCCGTGAAACGACCGGTTCACGATATTCATGAAATATGGCCAAGCTGTTTTTCTTCTCCAACGTTTTTCCATCTCGCTAGGTCAGCCTTTTGTTAAAAATATTTTTCTTCAACACTCGTCGCCGTGTTTCAATGATTCATGCAATAATTTGATACACCAGTCGAGTTACACATTTAGTAACTGGCTTTCAATTATTGTTGGCTCTTCATTTAAGTCATTTTGAGATGACGATTTTATATTATAATAATAATAATTAATAGAACACTTGGTGTAATATTCTTGACATGTTGTCTCTGTTTCTAACTCCAATCACATTTCCCAGTCTCGCGGACGCTTTTGTTCTCGTTTCGGGAACGATACGTTTAATCTACATTTTGATCCATATTGTATGAGCATCAGAATATTCCCCATTCAAACGTCAATACGGTGACGTCTCGATAGAACCGCAAACGGTGGATTTATCATCGAGAGCCAACGCTCTCGCCTAAACAGTATCAAACAAAAAGCACACCAGAATATAGGATAGCTTTAGAAAAAGGGAAATGTCCAAAAATATTTAACCTAATTGAAAACTCCGACAAAACCACACGTCAGTTCATCAGAAGGTACATTGACTTCAAGAGATCATGCAATTTTGGGTAAGATCATTAAACAATTTATTGTATCCTCTTTTTGCGTCGTGAGGACATCAGAGCAGACAATTGCGAACTACATTTTATATTCATTACCAATCCAGCATTTGTCAAATTAGCGTTGTGTTAAATTACGTGAAATAGAGTATTGACATTTACTATAATATTTATGGAAAGCAACGACGGGTATTAATTGCGACGAGTGGAACAATAGAATCCTGAGCATTAGCAAGGATACTGGTATTTTTTAACGCTTTCGATTTAATTGCTTAACGGTGTTAAAGGCGATGGGAAAGAGTTCCAATATCTTGGTAACAATGAACGCTGGAGTCACAAAGGGAGCGGAGGCAACGCGGGGGGAAAGGGATTAGTCAGAAGTCCGAATACCATAATGGATCGCGAGAACGAGCCTTTTGTCAAAGCGCGCTCTCTCTCTCCTTGCTCCCGCGTTCCGCGTAAGTCCGTTTGTTTCCCTTCCACCCGACCCTCTAACCCTCCACCCGTTCGTCTCCTTTGCCGGCGAAACCTCTCGCGATTAACCGCTCGTTCGGATGCAAGGAGCCGTGGCCCAATTGCTCGCTAGAAAAAAAGTTCACGGAATCCTGTCTTTGAGATTTCGAGATCCTTCAACATCGACTTCTCGTGTATAATTCTAGGGAGAGACAATTTTCTTTTCTCGAGCTGTACTTCATTCTCCTTTGGCCAATATTTTACCATTTTGTCAAAAGCCTAGTTTTTCTTCTGATACAAAAATTTCGAACTTGTGACCTTTGATCTTATTAACCTTCAACATCGACTTCTCGTGTATAATTCTAGGGAGAGACAATTTTCTTTTCTCGAGCTGTACTTCATTCTCCTTTGGCCAATATTTTACCATTTTGTCAAAAGCCTAGTTTTTCTTGTGATATAGAAATTTCGAACTTGTGACCTTCGATCTTATTACTTCTTCACTTGCACTTGTTTCTTCCTCCACCTGAAGAGGATTCTCATATGTCTCTGGATGGACCTCCTATAGAATTTTCAAGCATTTCCTCGAGAACGAAAGAATGTTTCCTTTCATTTAGGATGATAACCTTGCTCAGTCGTTCTAATGATAAAAATGTATTAAATTATACTTTTATTTTGGAATCTCGTTCTGAAAGAGGCAATGGAGCATCTCCAGCGACGTGTTCAACTCTCTAAATGGGATCTCGTCTCTGGGAATCAACGACTATTGCAGGGATAATCGCGAGCTACGGTCTCTCATAAGATAAACGCTCAGAGAAAAAGGTCGAAGGGGGTGCGCACGTTGAGACAGCGAGAGCTCAGAGAGAGAGAGAGAGAGAGATTTCTGCGTTTCGAGAACAAAGAACAACAAAGTTTCTTAATGAAGAATAACGTTTCCAGCAAAGGAAAGATATTTCCACTTGAACCGGGGATCCTTCCTTTGCTTCCTGTCCACGGGAATTGCTACCCATTTCTCCCCTAATCTCCCGGACGGTTTCTTCCTCCGCGGTATCCGCGCGATGACTATTGACAGTGCTCGTTCCGAACAGTATTATACCCTTCGATCCAATCTCGCGTTTTAATGAAACGCCCCGGGAATTAAATGAATTTTCGACCATAACCGGGCTAAAACCCCACGGCCAGTCTAAGTGCTCCTATATTCCGCTGAACCTTCCCTTTTCTCAGCGGCGATAGCATCGCCGCAGAGCCCGGAATAAGGGAATAGTTCACGAACAATCGAGGGCGTTGAAAAACTGTTTCAAACAACTTCTCGCATCGCCGTTCAAAACTATTCCACCATTTTTACTCTCGTTTCGGAATTCGCAGACTCTTCATTCTCGTTTTATCGTCGTTTTATAAATTCTGTCATTACCGACGCTTTGGGAAATTGGCAGGTTGGCACCTTCGGCGATCGTCGAAGTTGAACACTGTCGACCGTGGTCAGTACTTGGATGGGTGACCTGCGGTCGTGACCTTGCGAGACTTCGTTCGATCGTTTAGGTGTCGTACCCCACTGAACAAGATGAGCGGGCAGGTGCGGGACGTTCAAATTCGGTGTCTAAGCCTACGAAAAATGTGACCTTAGACACACAATGGGAATGGATATTCAAAGACACCAACCATCTCGGGACGGGTTTCCCTAGGTAGAATTTCTCCTACTGGATTTCCCTGCTCCACAGGCAGCACCCTGGCCGAATGCGAGAGGGTGAGAGGAAAAAAGAGTATGGAAATAGTGAGAAAGTGTAGATTAGGGATAAAATGGTGGATAAAAACCCCACAAAAAAGAATCCTGTCATTAGAAAAATTGTATAAATGTAACGAATGTTCTGAATTCTCCTAAGAGGAGCTTGAAAAGGGACAAGGACGGAACGATTTCACTCGCCGGCGACGTTATCGAAGGAACAGCTCGCGTGATTCGCATATCTATTTCCTCCCTATCTCTCTACGCTTGAACCCCGGGATATCGTTCGATCTTTGCCGGAGATCTGGGTCGACTCGCCTGGGCTATCCAATTCGGGTAAACGGCAGCCAATTGTCTCGCGAGCGTAGAGTAGCGTAGGCACAGGAAGTTCTCGATGATCGCCGAGGAGGTGCGATATCGTCCCGGGGCCGGCGATAATCGAGGAAAGTCGACGACGGCAGAAGCGTGAGGAGCCTTCCGAATTTCGAACCGAATGATTACCCCTCCGTTTCTGTCCGTCGTAGGCGAATTTTTTTCCAACCCTCGTTGCCCGCTGTCGTTACCGTTAAGGAAGCGGACCCGCGCTTTTTATATCAGTCGTTATCAAACGATAACCGGATGATTCAGGATGCTCGCTTGAACTGGAATACCAACGAGCTCGAATTTCGGGAAACTGTTCCAAGTTGAATTTGACAGAAAGAAGTTATTTGGGAGATTGGACGTCCCAGTGACCTCTGACCCCGTCGTTGGAACCGCACTCACCGACGGGCGAAATTAATTAATCGAGTTCGACCGGTGGAGGTTTGGGTGCCACGAGATCGACCGCGGGTGGAGCCGATAAATATGTCCCGGTCCGCTGGAATTAAGGACGGGATTCGTTCAGCTATCTCCGTGTAGAGAGAGACGTTATCTTCACGGGGAACGTTGTATTTACCTGGCCGCTGGCGGCGGGCCAAGCGCGAAATAGTGTACGCCGGGTTTTATGCGGTCAGCAAAATTAGTTCCCCGACGGCAGCGGCGGCGGCGTTCGCCTCTATGGCCTTTTCGATTAAATCGCGTATGAAATCTGAATGTACACCGCGGACGAAACGTGAGTCGGAACACCGTCGAATCGTGTTCCCATCGTGTACTCGACGTATTATATTATTACGTCCCTTGACAAGAATCTCGCCCAGCAGAATTGCTGAAGGGTCACCTGGTCGAAAACTAGCTTGCGAGATACGAGACGACTTAAATGGTATGAAATAAATTATTAGGGGTGAATAGCAGTAATGGCATTATCAGCTTCATGGAATCCTTTTGATAAGCAATCTTTGTCCTTTCTTAGTACCTCTTCACTGTTTGGGAATATTCATCAGATTCAGCGAATGTTAAATAAATAATATGTAGATTGCTGGAATATTTTTTATTCAAAATTGCTGGAATATGGTTTGCTTAAAAATTGCTGGAACGTAGCTGAGTCGATAAATGTCTATAGAGGTGCGATTGTTAAGGGTTAAAAACTAATCAACTGTGTTTCTAACCGGGGACGGGCTGCGGGGGTGGGACCGGTGGATCCGGGCGACAAATCTCATCGGTGTAATTAGTTTAGAAGGCAGCTGATAACGGTCTCCCCCGGCCCGAATGAAACATTAACGAGACTGCATCTGGCCAATGCTCCAATCAACCGTGATTGTTCGAAATTGTGAGTGGTCGCGGGCCGGCACGTTCGGCACATAACACCGATCGATATACGTGTTTCGAGGTCGACCGCCACCGGTGTCGATAGGAATACCATTGCCGGTATTGTGTGCACACCGGCCACGCGCCCGTGGTACACCCCCCTTCATAAGTCTCCCGACAATTATTTCGAATTTTATAATAAATCGATAAAATTATTCCAACAAATTCGATCTAAATTTAATTGATTATTAACAATTATAACAATTTCTTCTGTTCTTGGCAATTGACAATTCTTGAATTCAACGAATATATTTCATTGAACCGGTAAGACTTGTGAGGTGGATTGTACGTGTCCCGGGGTGGTCGCACCCCTTCCTTGGCGGAGGGTGTATCGGATGCGGTAGCGGGTGCACGACACAGGGGCAGAGATTATCGGCGGCGCACGACGAGATTGATCCCCGAGGCATGTCTGCGCGCAAAACTTTCGGTGCCAGATGAAAATGCTCCCGGATTGATTGCTCGCTCCTCGTTCACGTGGGAAATATCCCGTGCCGCGTCACGTGAATAAAGCGGACACGCTCTCCTCGACCCCGTATTTATTAAACGTCGTTCTAAACCCTGGGGTTAAGTAATCCCGTCCCGCGGAATTTGCCCGGTTACAAATTTTCGTTGCTCGCCATCCCAGAACGGTTTCTACTAATTACCATTTGCCCGACATGTTGCTTTCTTGATTTACATCGATTATGCTAATCGATTCGTTGCTTGTCAGAGTTCCAGGTTGGTCAAGTCTAATCCTGACAAATCTGGAGGTATATAAATAAATATATATGTACATATAGAATCAATATACATATCAATTTGAGCTCACGCAGCGCTGTCTTTGATACGACACGGTGTAACGTTCCCTTTACCCCCGTTTGTGCTCTGAACTGCAATATGCGATTTGGCCAGAGGCGGGTTATATCGCGAAATAAAAAGGGTTAAATTAAAAATTCTCGGTCGAGTGGCTCACCGTGGAGTCTGAGGATATTCCTGCGGAATTTGAACGCTAGGGAGTTTCCACCCTCTCCTTCTGCTTTGTGTCCTTAACCACCCGGCAACCTGCCCCCTCCGCCTCCTGGTCCTCCTAGCGAGTAACCCGAAGGCTTCGAATTTTATAGCAAGCCGGGTATAAAAGACGGGAGCCTTTGTGCCACCGTAAGCCGTCCTTATCGATATTTTTCGATAACAAAACTGAAGGGGCGGCCGTGCCGCCGTCGCTCTGACCCGGACCGAAACTTTTCTAAATCGTATACCACCCTTTTGTGTTCCAGAACGACACGATGCAAGTGGTCTGGCAATATCACGTGGAGGAGCCGGTGTCCGCGGCTGGGATACTACCGGACCACGACGCCGTTAGGGGGTCCAGGCCGCTTTATCTCGTGCAGAGGGACGCTCAGCCCAGGCCGAATCCACGCAGCCAGCAAGCAGAACCCCCGTTGCAGACCTGGGACGTGTTGAACCAGGTATCGGTCATTTATCAATGCCCCCGAGGCTCCATCGATCCGTCACGTTTTCATTTTCAGCTACCTTTGTACCGGATTTGAACAAGAATATGAAACCATAGAATATTACTGTCTGGTTGATGTAAATAATGGCACAGTCCTAGCAAACTAAGGAATATTTTTTTTATACAGTGTCGTTAATAGTTGCTGATAAAAGGCAGTGATTGAACGTCGAAAAATTAACGAATAAATTATGCTATGCTTTTTGATGTGCATAGTTTAAAATGGATACTGGAAGTCAAAGTTCAGGCTAATTAACTATAGTGGTTATTGATTAGATCAGAATATAAATTGTTACGAATTGTTACAATGATTGTCACAATTGCTACAATGATTGTCACAATTGCTACAATGATTGTCACAATTGCTACAATGATTGTCACAATTGCTACAATGATTGTCACAATTGCTACAATGATTGTCACAATTGCTACAATGATTGTCACAATTGCTACAATGATTGTCACAATTGCTACAATGATTGTCACAATTGCTACAATGATTGTCACAATTGCTACAATGATTGTCACAATTGCTACAATGATTGTCACAATTGCTACAATGATTGTCACAATTGCTACAATGATTGTCACAATTGCTACAATGATTGTCACAATTGCTACAATGATTGTCACAATTGCTACAATGATTGTCACAATTGCTACAATGATTGTCACAATTGCTACAATGATTGTCACAATTGCTACAATGATTGTCACAATTGCTACAATGATTGTCACAATTGCTACAATGATTGTCACAATTGCTACAATGATTGTCACAATTGCTACAATGATTGTCACAATTGCTACAATGATTGTCACAATTGCTACAATGATTGTCACAATTGCTACAATGATTGTCACAATTGCTACAATGATTGTCACAATTGCTACAATGATTGTCACAATTGCTACAATGATTGTCACAATTGCTACAATGATTGTCACAATTGCTACAATGATTGTCACAATTGCTACAATGATTGTCACAATTGCTACAATGATTGTCACAAATGTTACAATGATCACCCATCTCTTTTCTTCTTGTCTTACTTTGAGTCTCTATTTCAACGCCTAATTAATTATAAAATCTGCATAATTTACATGTTCTACAGACTTGCTTTTATAATTGCCTAAAATTTAATAAACCCGTGTAACAAGAAATTGAATTTTACAACAATCGACCGTGAGGACGAAGGCAGCGCAGAGTTGCACGTGAAGAATGTGCCTCCGAAGCATAATAACTCGCCTATCCGTGCGACGTGACACCGTAGAACTTTCGACGTTCAATTACAATTAAATTTTGATAACGTCGGTACGCGACTAATAACTCGAAAGACATTATCGAAGTTCGACGGCGTCGCGTCGGCTCCAATCGGAACCGCCGTGATTCATTCCGCGCGGCTACCAAAGTAAACCCCGGTTAGGCGAAAGTGTCCATAGTTTCAACGTCGATCGCGATACTACTTTCTCCTCCCTATAATTAAAACGCGTAATCGTCTTTCCCGGGGAACTTGGCCAACCGATGAATATTAAAGCTCTCGTCACGGTTTACAACTAGCCTAATTGGATCGGCGGCGTTCGCGTGGGTGACGCCGTTCGGGCACGCGGGACTCTCGCCCCTCCCGCCCGATCCCCCTGCTGTTAATTCCGCAGGTAACACCCAAAATCCGGCGTATACCTATCAATTACATTATTACCACCTACGCTGGCCACACTCTATCATTATATGCACATAAGACGCGTTCCGTTCGCACCGTGTCCTACCCCTCACCTCCCACCTCGTCCGCGTATAATCATGTTATGGTGTATCCGCCACGCAATGGATCGCGTTACACCATCATTTCACGCCCACGCGATTCACCGCGCCGGTTTCGCACATCATCGGCCCGTCCTCGACGTTTGCATACGCGAGCTTCAACATCCAATGAAGCTATGCTCAAACCCAACAGAATGGTTTTTCTTGTTTTGTATGAATTTAGCTATACTTACTCCAATAGGCTGTCCCGTGTATCAATTTTCTTCATAATCTAAGTAGTATGAAAAATTAATTGCATTTCTGAATAATGAAGAGTCGATTTTAAGACTGAAGGCACTGTACTCGTGTTTCTGAGGATCTAGGACTGGACACAGTTCAGTTTTTTATTGTTCTGCGCATCTCAATGCTTCATCGTGTCCACTGAACCTTGTGGAGGGTGTTCCTAACTCGTTCCTAATTTCGTTCTTCGATGGTTCATCCACAATCTGTTGGGCGCCGTTATCTATGGATTCGTTTTCTTCTGTGTATCGTGTTTCGTCGATCGGACTGAGTCACGCTCTTGTTTCGCGGTAGTTTCGTGCGACCCGGCCCGAAAACGAGAGTGAGAGAGCGTGGGCGAGCGAGCGCCGGTCCGTTCGGCGTTCGGTCGCGCGTGAGATGAATGCTCGAACGCGTTTAACGTTCGCCGCGGTACGAATGGATTTTTATCGGATCCAAGCCGCGGTGCATTGTTCCCCGAATTTATGACGGCATAAATCTTAACCGGGTCACATCCGGCAAAAACTATTCGTTCATTAGCGTCGCCGGGTCGTAGATTACGGCTCGACGCTATCGCCCCATCGGACAATGCTAATTCCACTGCCGGGATGCTGCTGCTTGCCTATAGTTTATACCTACGTTTCCCACATCCTCCCCTCTCCCCCGTCGTAACTTTTAGAATAAATACCGGAAGTCCGTCAAAAAAGTTCGGGCTAATAAACTATAGTGCTTGTAATCCAGTAAATTATGCGAATCAATTGTCGTCGAGATTTCGTTACGAAATTGTTACAATGATTGTTACAATGATTGTTACAATTGTTACAATGACTTGTCACAATTATCACAATGATTTGTCACAATTGTCACAATGATCGTCACAATCGTCGCAATGTTTGTTACAATTATTACAGTGATCGTCACAATTGTCACAATGATTCGTTAAAATTGTTACAATGATTGTCACAATTGTCACAATGATTCGTTAAAATTGTTACAATGATTGTTACAATCGTCACAGCGAATGTCACAATTGTGACAATTGTTACATTGTTCATCTCGTTTCTTGTTCTGCTTTGAATCTCTGTTTCGTCTCAGCTTCTTCAGTAGCTCCTGTGTCTTTTCACTTTTCAACGGGTGCCTTTGACGTTCGAATTCTTCTTTTACCAGTCGTATCCGATTTCGTAGGGGCTCGCGACGCGGTATTAGTTATTTATGAAGAGCGACTGGGCGTAGGAAAAAGTTGGCGCCGCGAGGGAACGGAATAGGGCGAAATATGAACAGCAGCATAGAACATGTTTTTACGTTCTTCGAGCCTCTCGTCGTCCGCGTCGTACGATACTGCATACTCTGACGATAATTATCATCATTCCAAGAAAAGCGCGTTGCAAAGAAAACGTGCCGTGAATCGTACCTCTTCTTACAGTTTAATGCTACATTTTAATCGCGTCCCTTTTATAAATCTACAATCTTCAATTTTATCTCAACTCCAAAGTCCAAAAGGTTGCAATGAGGATTTTTTTGTGTAATTATATCATAAGTTATGGTTAATAACTTTTGCTTGAAAATGTCCTGACCCCGTCTCAAGTCCCAAAGGTTAGACAACCTGACGCTTTGAGTTGTGAAAGGTCAGGCTTCCACGTGGTTCGAGAATTTAATCTCGGACAGGAATATTTGATGGAAGGTCGAGGGCGAAGGGTTGTGCGGATGAAAAAGTCGCGGATCGAAGCCACATTTATTCCGGGAATGACGCAGGGAAGGGAAGTCTGTTGCGAGGGGTCTCGAGTTGCAGCCGCGGGGTGTGCAGATCCCCAGAGAAAATTGCGATTCTTTTTTCGCGCGGCCCGGACCCGATCGCCCTAAGCTCAGCCAGCGTGGATTCTCCCACGCGCTCCTGCGAAATTATCGATGTCAAGATTACCGGGAACAGGACCATTGCGTTTATTGTTTTGCGGTCGAATATACCGGACCGCCCCGGGCTCGCCGTTCACGATTCTTCCCCTTCAGCGGCCATAAAACTGAGAAATGTCTATCTAGAAAAATGGCATCGCTACCTTCTGGCGGATTCACATAAAATAAGATGATCGTTCTTTTTTATACACAGGATGAGTCAATAAGAAATTGTCGTCAATTTTATTAAAAATGATCCAAGTCCAACTCATTGACTCCATTTGATAATCTCAGACCTAGATGAGTCCAAACCCAATCTCAACTCCATTTGGCAACCTCATCAGAATGCCTATAATTGTAGATTCTAATTCTTTAAAATAGAAGACGAAGGCTTCATCATTCGTTCAATAAATCCTGACAGCGTTCATTTGAATATGCGCATAAAATAAGTAATATTCCTTACTTAAGCTCAGACGATAGAACAGTTCGAGTGTTAGACGCGTGGTGGATAGAGAGAAAAAAAGTTGCGATCAGACAGAGATGTATTATTTGAGGAATCCCCTTGAATACTGAAACGTTACTTTATTCAAAAGTGGATATCTATCTTTCGCAGTGAAGATATCAAGGTATCAGAGATAGACGATATCGGGTTTGGAAGTTGGCTTCGACGCAGAAGTGCCGGTTCTATAAAAATCAACCCAGTTTCCATTCCTATCTATAGATTCTACGTATTGCTTAGAAGAATTATTGTTATGCATAATACATTCCATTTCTAGACAGGACGTTCCACGAACAGTGGTCATCTCAGACTCTCCTATAACCACACCATTCCAAGTTTCTTTAATTAAACTATCATGGCTGAAGGAGATGATTGTTAGATTATTCTCTGTTTGGCAAACATGAATTTAATCCTGCAAGTAAAAATGGCTTCCTCTATAAATAACGCAGCTGTCCTAATGCGACCTAACCTAACCTAATCTAACCTAGTACTTAGACCCTAGAATACACATATTGTAGATTCTAGTTCGTAGATTTAATATTTTGGCCTGGGGTTCGACGAGGATTATTATTATTATCGTGAATAATGAAGTGGAAAGACAGACTCTTTCGACGTTTCGTACAAAACAACGTGAATGGAGCCGCGAACAGGAGGCGATGGCAGCCGTTGTACAAATATATACATGGAAGTTATCAGCCAGCTTACGCTCCAGTGTCTTTTCACGTGCGATCGGGAAAACTCGATGCACCCATGGCCGTCGGAGAATTTTCAGTCGCACCGTCGTATCACCAGACTGGCCGATAAATTGCCGTTTCAATTTTTATCCAACGATTGAATCCGGACGACTGCTACGGGAAACAATGGGCGACGGCATTACCGGGGAACGGCGGGGATCAAATAATAAATTGGAATTACGCGGAGTCGGCCGAACGCTAATTTCATCTGCCCTGTTTACAATTCATATCGAATCTGGCACGCCTCGCTCGTCGTGTAACAAATTATCAACTGAAATTCAATCATTCAGTCATTTCTGTTCCCAAGCAGGCTCGCACCGTTTCCTAGTTTTTTTTTTATTTTGCTTAATAAGAATATTTAGGCTGGAATTTATCTCAGTTCTCAATTCTCAAACTGAGAATAAATTAGATTAGTTGCCAATCCTTTAGTCTTATCTCCATACCTGATGAACCATAAAATCATAAAACCAACTAAATTCTGATTAGACTCTTTTTCCCTACATTTTCCTTTGGTTCAAACAATTTTTGCTATTTCCTGTCGTAATTACAATTCCTTAACATCTGGCAAAGTTAATTCCGACTGCTGATCATTCCAGCACGCATTGTGGAAGTTGGCGATCATAAAGCATCACAGTTTTAATTATCCCAACGTAGAGAGACAAAGAGAGAAAGAGAGAGAGAGAGAGGGAGAGAGGGACAGAGAGTATCTTGTTCGTTAAGGACAACCGGATGGCTGAGACATTAAAGTTGCCGGCGCGCTTATCTCGCTACCGGCACCGTCTCTCCTCTCCTCTCCTCTCCCCCAAAACCTCTTCCCTCCCCTCTCTTACATCTTTCTTATACGAATGCTACTTGTTCGCCGGTAACTACGCACGGGCGAAACTTTCGAATAACTTTTGTATCGCGTCGCGCGATGAATATGAATGTCTGCGGGCACAAAGCGAGAGGTGGGGCTTGTTAGGAACGGGTTCGCATTCAACGGTGGCTTCGTCGACCAGACAGCAGCGATACCCTTTTTTCAGGCACGTTCGAAAAGGGAAGGAAACTTCACTGTCGCTGAGGATAGACGTCGAAACGCCTGCGGCCCTTGCGTAGCTTTCGCACCCTAGCTCCTCTCAATTTAGACGCACCACCTTCTTCCACCCTCGGGTCCCCTCGTTTTTTCTCCATTTGCATGCCATTATCTACGTTCCGTTTATTATTGCGGATTTTCGGCGGAATTGCGGCGACCGGGAACAATCGTCTCCTGGGGTAAATACGGATTTCACGCAGACTCGGTTCGTCAATAGATAGTCTTCATGAGAGTACGTCATTTAAATGTCCAAAAAAGGAAAAGAGTGACAGATTTTAAAGATTCATATTGCAATCTTTTTGACATTGGAGTTGAGGTCAAATTAAGACCTTCAGAGACACATGTCGCCATTTTTACTTGACAATCCTTAACCAGATTACCAATCTTAGAGTCCATCATCAATAAATTTAACATACCTGTTGATGGGTGTCACATGGAAAGAGGACTGAATTATTTGCAATACATGAAGGAAAAATTAATGTACCTGTCCTGTAAATATCAGTTGGTCGTGGACAGTTTTCCTAAATTAATTTCGTGATAACCGAGGACAGTTGACAGTCCGACGGTAAACGTGTACTCCACTAAATAGCCCGTTAACGGATGTAGATAGATCCATATCGTCTCGGGGAAGTTTCGACGGATGAGTTTCCATTCGTGTTGTTCGACGACTGGACTCCGCACACAGTTAGTATCCCAGAAGTTTCGAGAGTGTATACAGCATGATTCAGAACATCAAAGTTCATTCAATTTCAATCCACCACCCGTTACCCCGACCTTTCCTCCCTAATCCCCCCCAACTCCCTCCTCTCCGCTTATCACTTCACAAAATCAAGATAGCTTTGTATGTATAAATAGTTGTTAACGTGTTCTATATATTTATACATACAGTTCTAATGGAATCCTCAGAAATGGAGTCCATTTCTAATATTTCCTGACAATTTTACTATATGCTGATAATTATTAGGCTGCAGGTTTTATCTAATTACTTATTGAAGAGTATGAAAAATGTTACTATTATAATTATTATTATAAATTAAATAACAAATATTTGACCTTCCACTAAAACTGGAATTTCATTAAATTATTAATTATGCTATATTATTTTATTAGATCAAATAATTAATATTGATATAATGTGAGGACTTTGAGTCCTGAATATCTCGGTATAGTTAACTGAAGAAGTTATGTTTAACCATGGGTCTTTGGATTACTTTGCAGGTTCGGTTAACCAAGGGACAAGACACGTTCTGGTGCCACGTTCTAAAGATGCCAAACATTGATCACAAACACCACGTCGTGAAGGTGAGCTAGCTTGCATGTACCAAGAGTAACCTACTTACTTCGTACCTTACGCATCTAAACTTGATTAAGCCCTCTAGGAATAGATTCCCAAGACGCAGGCATCTCAGTTTCCACAGAACTCATGTTTCACGAGTGTCACATTTACATCTGCTCCTTGACTAAAAATTTATATATAAGAACATAATTATATAATTATAAAAAATTGTTTTTTTATCACGTGCCACTGAGTCTACAATTTTTTAATGAATCAGAATGTAATTATAATATAATATAAATCCGATTACCTTGCATTTTCTTAACGAACGAGGACAGGCTGTTCTATTCGAAAATCTATCGTTCATTGGGATAAGCCTCGTCAATAGGCGAACACGTGGTTGAAATTCTTCGCACCTCTCGTCGATCGCAGCTTCAAAGACGGTCGTCGGCGCGTTAAAAGGATCTCTGATTTATCAAAAGACAGCCAGCTTTAGCGCATGCCATGAATTAACGATTCTTACCAGTCACCCTGTACACTCCACTTCACAAGTCCAATTCACTATACCTAATATCATTAAAATCTCATTTTAAATCATTTAATAATAATTATATAAAA
>NW_017158368.1:30371-36034 GCF_001652005.2 Ceratina calcarata
AGCAACAGCAATAATAATAATAGTAATGATAAATATTTCTGATTGACCTAACGTTTCTTCAATTAATTTCCAGGGTTTCAATTATCCACCGGAGGCGGGTTACGCTTTGGACCCGCACGCGGGTCCACGGTACTACATGCTTGAGACCCACTACGCGAACCCTCAGATAGACAGCGACAGTTCCGGGCTGCGTCTGCATTACACGGACCGGTTGCGTACCCACGACGCCGGCGTCCTCAGCGTCGGGATCGACCCTAACTGGCGTCACATCATCCCCCCGCGTCAGCCGGAGGTCGTGTCCGAAGGACACTGCATCTCGGAGTGCACGGGACGCACCGTGCCGAACAGCGGCATCAACATATTCGCCGTCATCATGCATACCCATCAGCTGGGCAGGAAGGTCCGATTGCGTCAGATAAGGTCCGGCGAGGAGCTGCCACCCATCGCGTCCGACACCAATTACGACCCCACCTATCAGGAGTATCGGAAGCTGCAAAAGCCCGTCAGGCTCTATCCGGTACGTATCAACCCTGACCGTTCCCTCCCCCGTTTCCGACGCACACCTCTGTCTCTCCACAATGGAATGCATCGGGACCGCAATCCTTTTATTCTGATTTAAACGATGATACCATGAATCGAAATTGGTCCGATCGAGGACCTCTCACGTGTCCATGTCCAACTTGAAACGATACACAATAAGGAATAAAAATACTAACACAATTCGACTAGGCCTTTAATCACCCAACCTATCCTAATGATAGTTTAAAATTGTGAACAGGTTAATAACTGTGCTGTTGTCCGTTTTTGTTCCAGGGTGACCATTTGGTGGCGGAGTGCACCTATTCGTCTAAATCCAGACAAGCAATCACGCTGGGTGGACTAACGATGAAAGAGGAGACATGCCTAGTGTCAGCGCTCTATTACCCACGGATCGAGATGTCGCTCTGCTACTCGCTGCCGTCGGTGCCGACAGTGCTACACAGCCTGGGGATCGAACTACTCATGCAGTGAGTAAATACGTACATATACATATATGTCTGTTTCGGTGTGATATGTTCTTTTTTTTTTTTCGGTTTCAAAGGCCGTTATTAATTTACGTACACGGGACGGTTGATACCGGGACGGTTAATGATCGCGACGGGTCACAAAGCGGCGGAGGCAGACGTTCGCTCCTTTTACTCTGATTACTTTAAATTGGCAATTAGGGACGGGCGATGTCCCGTGCGTCACGACCGCACGACCTGTCGTTAGCCATAGGTCCCTTCCTCGGTCGCATCGCGCCAGACGCATCATCGTTCATCGTATTACGTAACGTTACGTGTGTCACGAAGACGCTTCCTGCGACGTGTCACGAACTTTAATGCAACAACTCATCCTGTTTGGCTAGACACACACCTGTGTGCCAAGAGTGTATTCAGTGGACGTAGCTAAATTGCTGTTATTACTAGTACTAATATCGGCAGGTCGTTCCTAATTGGCTCGTTAGAGTCACTCCGGTAGAGATCATTGTCATCTTCGCGTGACGTCGCTGTCAAATGGTTACGACGACCCTCAGGTCAACGTACCTATTTTAATAGGTCGAGAACTGTTATTATAATTAATACTAAACGATTGTTCCTTTTTTTATAAATCGACAAAAATGATAATTGTGCTAAAAGGCACCTTTTAGAGCTGAATAACTTTGAAGAATTATAGTTAAGGAACCTAGAAAAATGTCCTTTTCTCATTGCAGAGGTCCCGGGCCAGTGAAGATCCAGGACCCAGCAGAACTGCGGGGCATG
This sequence comes from Ceratina calcarata, assembly GCF_001652005.2. NCBI lineage: Eukaryota > Metazoa > Arthropoda > Insecta > Hymenoptera > Apidae > Ceratina > Ceratina calcarata. The sequence continues at coordinate 32,153 of NW_017158368.1, forward strand.
TCACTGGAGAATCGTTTACTGAGCGTCGACTGGGAGTCCAGCTTCCAAAGCTTCCAACAAGCAACCAGAGAAGGCACCTTCAAGCCGCTTTGTTGGACGAGCAAAGGAGCCCTGCCAGACACGGACGACCTAGAAGTCCACTACCCGAGGATCCTCAGGCCGTACGAAGAAGTGAGCCCACCTTGCCTGAAGAAATCATTCAGAAACAAGGTGTCGAGGCTCAGCGAAGACGAGGACATCGGTGCGCCCATGGATCCGGACAGCGACGAGACGAACGCGGTTGAACGCGGACAGCTGGTCCGCAGCAAAGTGTCACGCAGTAGCGACGGTCCGACTGGAAGTTCCTCGACGAAATCAGCACCGCTGGTACTGATCCTGGCCGCAGTACTCGCGGCGGTGTCCGGCGTCCGGTTCAGGTGAACGCTGGCTACCCGAGCCGATCGATCACGAAGTAACCAATCTAGGACGACCGTTTCATCCTGTTGTGGATCGCGCTGGATCGGGGGAGGAGGTGAGTACGTGCCGGTGCGCGTATACCCTCTGACGCGTCACTTAGGCTAAATAACTATTGTCGTTGATTGGTCGTTGAGTGAGGACCCGAGTGGTTCGTTTCCGCGTGCATCGGCGACCATGCGTCCCAGTTTCGAGATCGTTGCACAATTTTTCATACGCTGTAATAATGAGCCGACGCCGCGGGGACGAGCGGCTGGGAGAGAGACAGATATTTTTCACGGCTACGCTGTTTCACGTGGAACGTACGGTCTAGATTGCCAAATATATTTTACTCGAACGAGTCCATCCTGGGGTGAACGATCTTCAACAGGATCGGGATATACTTTGTCCTCATTCAAGGGCCGACCTCCCTTTTCGCGATCTCTCCTGCACAGAGTATACAAACTGGTCCAGCTGAATGTTGTTATTATTATAATTCACACCCATTTAAATATAAAATCCAGACAAGCAATCACGCTGGGTGGACTAACGATGAAAGAGGAGACATGCCTAGTGTCAGCGCTCTATTACCCACGGATCGAGATGTCGCTCTGCTACTCGCTGCCGTCGGTGCCGACAGTGCTACACAGCCTGGGGATCGAACTACTCATGCAGTGAGTAAATACGTACATATACATATATGTCTGTTTCGGTGTGATATGTTCTTTTTTTTTTTTCGGTTTCAAAGGCCGTTATTAATTTACGTACACGGGACGGTTGATACCGGGACGGTTAATGATCGCGACGGGTCACAAAGCGGCGGAGGCAGACGTTCGCTCCTTTTACTCTGATTACTTTAAATTGGCAATTAGGGACGGGCGATGTCCCGTGCGTCACGACCGCACGACCTGTCGTTAGCCATAGGTCCCTTCCTCGGTCGCATCGCGCCAGACGCATCATCGTTCATCGTATTACGTAACGTTACGTGTGTCACGAAGACGCTTCCTGCGACGTGTCACGAACTTTAATGCAACAACTCATCCTGTTTGGCTAGACACACACCTGTGTGCCAAGAGTGTATTCAGTGGACGTAGCTAAATTGCTGTTATTACTAGTACTAATATCGGCAGGTCGTTCCTAATTGGCTCGTTAGAGTCACTCCGGTAGAGATCATTGTCATCTTCGCGTGACGTCGCTGTCAAATGGTTACGACGACCCTCAGGTCAACGTACCTATTTTAATAGGTCGAGGACTATTATAATTAATAATACTGAACGATTGCTGCTTTTTTATAAATCGACAAAAATGATAATTGTGCTAAAAGGCACCTTTTAGAGCTGAATAACTTTGAAGAATTATAGTTAAGGAACCTAGAAAAATGTCCTTTTCTCATTGCAGAGGTCCCGGGCCAGTGAAGATCCAGGACCCAGCAGAACTGCGGGGCATGTCACTGGAGAATCGTTTACTGAGCGTCGACTGGGAGTCCAGCTTCCAAAGCTTCCAACAAGCAACCAGAGAAGGCACCTTCAAGCCGCTTTGTTGGACGAGCAAAGGAGCCCTGCCAGACACGGACGACCTAGAAGTCCACTACCCGAGGATCCTCAGGCCGTACGAAGAAGTGAGCCCACCTTGCCTGAAGAAATCATTCAGAAACAAGGTGTCGAGGCTCAGCGAAGACGAGGACATCGGTGCGCCCATGGATCCGGACAGCGACGAGACGAACGCGGTTGAACGCGGACAGCTGGTCCGCAGCAAAGTGTCACGCAGTAGCGACGGTCCGACTGGAAGTTCCTCGACGAAATCAGCACCGCTGGTACTGATCCTGGCCGCAGTACTCGCGGCGGTGTCCGGCGTCCGGTTCAGGTGAACGCTGGCTACCCGAGCCGATCGATCACGAAGTAACCAATCTAGGACGACCGTTTCATCCTGTTGTGGATCGCGCTGGATCGGGGGAGGAGGTGAGTACGTGCCGGTGCGCGTATACCCTCTGACGCGTCACTTAGGCTAAATAACTATTGTCGTTGATTGGTCGTTGAGTGAGGACCCGAGTGGTTCGTTTCCGCGTGCATCGGCGACCATGCGTCCCAGTTTCGAGATCGTTGCACAATTTTTCATACGCTGTAATAATGAGCCGACGCCGCGGGGACGAGCGGCTGGGAGAGAGACAGATATTTTTCACGGCTACGCTGTTTCACGTGGAACGTACGGTCTAGATTGCCAAATATATTTTACTCGAACGAGTCCATCCTGGGGTGAACGATCTTCAACAGGATCGGGATATACTTTGTCCTCATTCAAGGGCCGACCTCCCTTTTCGCGATCTCTCCTGCACAGAGTATACAAACTGGTCCAGCTGAATGTTGTTATTATTATAATTCACACCCATTTAAATATGTACTGCATTTCAACAAATTTAGTTAAAGGCGTTTGGGCATGCTGGGCCCCGTACGCGGTACGGCCCTGACCGGGAGCACAAGTGGGGATGCGTTGAGTCGTATGAGCGTATCGTAGTCCGCGTTACTGCGACTACTGAGCGAGGTGGGGATAGCTGTTAGAGTAGGGACTGAGTTGGCCATGCCTGTGCCTAGACCATCACAGGCCCCACACTTTACTGAGAGGGGCTATGACTATGAATGCAAGAGATATTTAAATGGCTACACTAGGATGGACCAGCTTGTGTATTGTTAGTATAAAATCCGTACTAGGACCTCTCTATCGCTCTCTCCATTTTACATGTTCTAGAGTAATTTTAATGACGTGCATATTGGCTTGATAAATAAATTCATTTGATGTAATTAAATCATGGAGATCCTGCATTTGACATAACCCATACGAACGTAGAAAATTAATTGAACTTAACATCGTTGAAAGCTCTAAACAATTTTCTATGCACGAGTTAAATCGACCAATCTAGACTATATAAACTGTCCCAGTTTCCCTCGAGCAACTTTATGGGTGTGAATAATAAAAGTGATTGGACGAAATAAATGATAATAAAATATGAGGATCGATTTATTTTTGTTATGATCATAAAATTTGACTGCCCAGTAAGACAGGATTTCTAGTCGGTTTGTCGGAGCAACGAAGCGGCTCGAGCCTGGGCTTTCGAGTTTTTCCCTGCCTCGTCGTTAGGTGGCGCGAGGGAACGAGAGGGCTGGTCCTGTATCGGTGAATAAGATTATTTTTCATGCTTCTGGACTCGAAAGAATTTATATTGTTGGCTGTTCAGTTTTCGCGCCGGGAACCAACCGAATCGACCCCCACGCGGTTTTCTTAAATAAGCGTTTTCAACGACGCTATTCGAATTATTATTGAATCGTTTGGTTCTCGCCGGGGCTTGTATATTCTGTTATCATTAGATATCTATACGTGCGTAGATATGTTTATTAATGAAGACGATTATAATATAAACGTTGGTCGATTCGCACAGAAATTAATAGCCTGCAGATT
>NW_017158368.1:36457-37120 GCF_001652005.2 Ceratina calcarata
AAAATCGATTCCCTGGTGTCACTTGACCAACGTTTGTAACATATTTCCTTTTGTAATATTCTGTACAGATTTTTAAGCGTAACCCACGTCGCTGCGCAGCGATTATTTATTTCTTATTTAATTGTATAGAGAGCGGACTATCGTTTCATTATTGGCGTGCGATTTTTCAATTAACCTAAGCGTACAGTGCCCTCACGTCGGGGGACGCCCGTTCACTATGAACATTAAAACGACACGTTGAAACGAAACCGATAGTAGATTGATAAGACACGTGTTTCCGTCTCTCTGAATCTTGTCTACAATCGGTGCTTCGACCACCTAACAGAAACTACACTAATCAATTTTTAATTCAGTTTAAGAATCTCTTCTGCGACTAAATCAATTTTAAATGAATTTATATTAAAATGAAGTTTTGTACTTGTTTCTTTGTAACAGTTGACATAATAAATGATAATACGGTTTTTATAACAAGTCTCTTTTTTATTCATGCTCGAATGCAATTTCATTTATTGTTAATCAGAATTTAAAAATTACTCCTTCGTATTTAATTATTATTTAATATAATTAATAATCAGGTTTAAATGGCAAGAGTCCTTTTTTATGGGCATTCAATTTTAATTCAATTTATTTTTTATCATAAATTTGAAATGATTTCTTTATACT
>NW_017158368.1:37463-38028 GCF_001652005.2 Ceratina calcarata
TTTGATTTGAATTAAATTGTCGATGAGAAATGATATATTTCTCTATAGCTAAATAGATCAATTCTACTCTGATCATTGGAAACAGAACTCTCGTTTCATTAAACGTGCAGATCCTTTATTTCTCCTGCTAAGAGCGGGGAAACGATCATCGAGTTTGTTTCTCCGTGTCAGTTTTAATTAAATCGAACGCGATAAATGAAACTGGGTATGGCCGGTTTAATTCCATTCCGATTCTTGACCCGCGAGCCTCCGTTCGACACTCGTTCAATCTATTAAGCTCTCCTCGAAGAGCACCACTTTAATTATTGAGAAACGCGGAGGATCGGGGGTGGAAGAACAAAAAAAATAAAACGGAGAGCGAAAGGAAACGGAAGGAACGGCATGTATGATGGCGTGCAACGAGAGAAAGGACTGGATCGATATTCCACCGTTTTAAAGTCCCCTGGCGAGCATTCCTCCTATTTTCTCTATCTCTCTTTTTTTTCTTCTCTCTAAAACCATTCAAGGAGAACGCGGCATTAGATAAAACTGCAGATTTTCATGCGAAACACTGACACAATTTATT
>NW_017158368.1:39931-41479 GCF_001652005.2 Ceratina calcarata
ATAATTAATGAAAAAATTGATAGAATGAATCAAGTGACATTATTTATTTATTAGAAAAATCTGAGCTACAATTGTACAATAATAATTAATAAAAAATTGACCATTGATTGTCAATGATTGAACTAATTGTTACAAAATAACTGCATAAAAAGCAGTAAACCCTTTTTCTTTATTATAACAATTGAAATATTCTGAAGATGAATAAATAATTATTAAAAATGATCGATGATCAAACGATCTACGAGTCCTAATCCCTGAGCCTTATGAACAGACGTACGACATGAAAAACCTGAGAGTGAATCAATGATAAAACGACGCGGTAGGACGTAACTAAGTAACAATGAAACCGCGTAACCGTGCCGAAGAGAAAGGAACTGGTTGGATCCCCAGCTTTTCTTACCCTCGAATTTCCCGCGATAAGCCGATGATTTATCATCCGGGCGACTCGTTAGAATCGCAGCGACTTCTCAGCCGCGGGCGCTGCTGGAAGAAAAGTAGTCCTCGAGGGGTGGGATGGGGTGGTGATGGGGGGGCATGGACGAAGGAGGGTGGTAGGTAGGTAGGTAGGGGTTGTGATAGTAACCGCCGGTGTGATATGACCAGAACAATCAAGCAAAAAGTGTCACAAGTAAATGTCATTTATGCTGGAATACCTAACTATGTTAGTGATAAAGGATAGGGAACGATATTAACGCATTTATACTCAATGATCATTGCATTGTGTGTTAGCTGGCTCGTTACCCCGAATCCTGGCCCATCGACCTTCTCAAAAGCCATAAACAAACATGGTACTAATTAATAACATGAGAACCAAGAGAATCAGTTAGGTGAATCGTGAGAGGACATTCGGAATCTTCAGCGAGAGACGGGAAATATGAAAAAGCTGAAAAGATTCTGAAGAAGGTGAAACGAGAATGTCACGGATAGGCCAGGGTATCGGGAATGTATGTACTGTATGTAGAAAATGATTAGCGAACGAGCCGCGGGGTGGCAATTAACGATTGCCGGGTCGCGGTGAGGTGCGGAACGGGTGAAGTGGGGAATCGAGCGAGAATAAACTAGCGCGTGAGTGTAAATAGGTAAGAGGCCCTTGTATATAGTTTTTAGAGTTAAATTATTAAGCCCCCGGACTACTCTCGATAGGCACCTAAACACAGGACACGGACACACGTCTTACATAACACTAATTCAGCTACGTAGCTAAATAGCGTAATTCTTTATCGTTTCCGATTGTATAACGTTATTGAAATCTGTAAACGGATGACCCTTGGCGATCTGCGATACACATTCGAACGCCTGGGCGACACCTGTCCTTCCATAACGCTCTTAGATTTATACCTAATTTACACTGGATATTATAACGTCTAAACGCTACACACTATCATCTACACTGTAACAAATTGTATTATATTTTATATATATAAATATGTAAATGTTTTTCTAAACGTCTCACCTGTTATTTATTACCTACCTACAAATTCCTCGCCTCATATATATTAGAATATAGAATTCATTTTCTTTAATTAATTACAATAAAGATGTTAGTTT
>NW_017158368.1:43517-45420 GCF_001652005.2 Ceratina calcarata
CCGCCGCCGCCGCCGCCGCCGCCGCCGCCGTGTGTCTCGTTAAGGTAAACGCGCGCAACGCGCCCGGAAGTTTGATTAGTCGATAGGTCGGTGCAGCCAGAATATTAGCGAACTTGGCCCAAGAACTTGTTCATTAATGAATCAGGAGCGAGCTAGAGGGACGGGGAGAGAGTGGGTGGCGAACGCCTTGGTAAATCCACGTTGTAATCCGACGGGTAGATCGGGCCGGCAATTGAAACTGCCAGCAACAGCCGAACAGTTCCAAGCCGCCGCGGTTAACGGAGGGCTCCGGCCTCGCAACTAATATGCACGCGTGTATAATTAGTTGTGTCGCCAGCCGCCCTCCCTTCCCCACTGATTTCTCCTCGGCCACGGTTATTCTATTCCATCATACATACAGGCAGGACACGTTCTATCAGGTCCATCAGGATCTATCCCATCAGTGATTAATTTAATCACTCAGCTGATTATGGCAATCCAAGAAACAATCCTCCTCTACCCAAGAAACCATCTTAAAAAATCTTATGTCCACGCTGAAGGAGGTTATACTGTTTTTCAGGCTATGGCCTTAAAGGCTTCATAGGCTATGACATCCTGTATGGGTTCTTTTCATTGACCCACTGGTAGTTTTATGGTATTCCAGTGAGGACACTGTATTGGGAATTGAAGATGGACTCCATGTACATAGTAGCACAAAGGAGTTAGGCTTTACATAGAAGTCCTCAATTTAGGGATCCCTAGATTTACATACATGATGTAAATGATGTTAATTAAATACTAGTCCTAGCTTCCTAAGCCTAATTCCTTTGCCTAGCCTCCTCTAGTTTCATTGTTTCGAAAGGTTAGGGCAATATGGCGTCACTTCCCAATCTGAGAAAATGTCTCAACATGATGACTGACCTAATTAATCACTTTACTGTTACTTCTTGGCCTATCAATTAACTTGAATTGTTTAAAACCTGTCGTTGGGATCCAATGACATGAATCGAAGATTAGCAAAAGGATTGTTGGCACTGAGGATTGAGTCCTCAGTTGGACTACCAATTAGCCACGCCACAGAATACTATGTATATCCGAAGCTGCTGCGGTCGAAGATTCCAAGTGGGTTCCCGGTTTCAGGATGCATCTGGGCTCGGCTGAATTTCACTGAGCCGTATTACGTACGCATGCATGTATGTATGCACGTTTGTCCAGGACGCAACGTTGTGTCTAGCAAAGGCTATCTGGTTGTATCCTCGAGTGGACGCTCGCTGGCCCTGCGTCTGTCAGTTATCGGGTTAACGTAAAACGTCCGCTTATTGCGTTTTCCAGATGTTAATTAAAACCTGCCAATGAAACGCAACAGGCAATATCCATTGGAATCCATGGGGAGCAGGTATAATCCTGTTCAGAAGTTTTAAGACACTTTCAAGTGATTATCCCTAATGAGTGTTTGAGAATTTAATTCTCTCGTAATTGAAAGATTAGGCTAAATCGTATGGCAAATCGTGTAGTAAATTATGGATAGTTTCGAGGAGATTACATTTGCATAAATAATTCTTGAATAATAGTATTAATAATTCAGAACCAGTTCATGTGTGACGAGTCCTCATTTTGCAGTGGATTTAGTAAATATTTATTGCTCGACGAATCATACTTGATTTGTTTTTTTTCTTTTTTTTTTAGAACCAGTTTTATTGGCGGTTAATCGAGAGGGTAGTTCGTGTTGATGGAACGGATTGAATAGAACGGGTGAACGAGCGTCGAACGAGAAACGAGTTAAATGAAAAGTGGGCAGATGGTCTCCGACGGAATCATCGCGAGTTAGCTTAAAAATATAAAAATTGGAAATTGATTTACTCGGCCGAGATACGAAATACCTCGAACAATCTCATACGCCCCCCCCTCTCTCTCTCTCTCTCTC
>NW_017158368.1:46929-47926 GCF_001652005.2 Ceratina calcarata
CAGTAATAGTAGTAATAGCTGCAGCAACAGCAACAACAGCAGCAGTAGTAGCAGCAACCGCAGCTGCAGTAGTAGTAGTAGTACAGCAGCAGCAGCAGCAGTAGCAACAACAGCAGCAGCAGCAGCAGTAGCAACATCAGCAGCAGCAACAACAGCAGCAGTAGCAGCAGCAGCAGCAGCAGCAGCAGCAGCAGTAGTAGCAGTAGCAACAACAGCAGCAGCAGCAGCAGTAGCAACATCAGCAGCAGCAACAACAGCAGCAGTAGCAGCAGCAGCAGCAGCAGCAGCAGCAGTAGTGTAGTAGTAATAGTAGTATTGGAAATTGGAATAGTACTATACAAGAAGTAGTATCAAAAAAAGTAGTAGTGTCCCATATATCGGACGTTGAAGCGATAGTATGCGAACTTCAGTTCTCTGTATCTTCGTTATCGAAATCCGTTGTCTATAAAACACGCGTTCCATCGGTAACCCAGATCTGGAGCTAAACAATTTCAGCAATCTACCGCTACTATTTTTCGACTTCTGTATTACCAGACGTCTGTCTCATTATCCCCCAGGAACGTCAACATTTCTTTCTACTGCTAATCCACTCAAACTTAATTCCCGACCCTTTCATTCTGCTATTTTTCTCGTTCGAGAATAAGCGACGAATTTCTTCGACAGAACGAATTAATTTCGTCCTCATTTCTAGGGGATCTAAACAAAACTGGTCCCTAGTTAATTTCCAGTACGAAGTTTTATCAAAGGGATGTTCGCCGTTACCGCGAACATCTTGGAAAATACACGAGGCGCGCGAAACGATCAGCTGCCAATCGCCGCCGGCTTTGCCGAGGGAACCCGGGGCCGGGGAAACGTTTTAAAAGGAGCCAAGTAGAAACAGGATTTTTCGATGGGGGAAAGAAAATGAAGGAAAACCAGTCCTGACGTTAATCGATTTTGTCAGCCCATTTTGTGTTTAAATATTATTATTATTACTATTGTTATTATTATTTGTAAT
>NW_017158368.1:49228-50408 GCF_001652005.2 Ceratina calcarata
TTTTTTTATTTACTGAAATCGTTCTTTCTCTTTCGTTATTGCATTTACAAAGAAATTTGTACATTTAAATGGAGGAATCAGTGCGCAGAGCACAGCGTCTAAACGTGAACCCGTAGTTTCGTTCCAGCGTCCGAGTACACGGGCCGGGCAAGTGTTTCGAGATTGAATTCGGTCGGATTCGATCTTGCTGCCCTATAACCCGAGCCCGGAGCTCGCCTCCATCCGAGGAACGGTTTATTGTATATTTCTCGCGAAAAAGCGTGGAACATTTTGTTTGGGATTTTCCTCGGGGCGGTTGGCGTCGAAGGTTGTGCGGGGTTAGGGAGGAGGGCGGTTTGGTAGAAGCGTTTGCGGACGGAGGGTGTAAAATGGGCGATGTAAAAGGAATTGCGAAGGGGGTTCGAGTTTAGGAGGGCTCGATTTGATGGTTCGTTTCCGTCCCGGCTAAATTCGGAGTTTGTGAACGTATGAAGGAGCACGAATGTGGGGCTTGTAAATATTGTCGTTCGAATACCGACGCCTTTGAATATCCCACCATTCGAGGCTGCATTGCAAATCAAATATTCCCTTATGTCGAATCGATTCCAGCATAAATAATACAAAATTTTATAGATTCGTAGAATTCCTGTTGAAATTAAGAAAAATTCACAAGATTTCTGATAAATAATTCAAAATTTTTTAAAGGATTTCAATAATTAAAGCAATTTATTATAAATAATTTTAATAATAATAATAATAATAGAATGCAGAATTAAAAATGAAAATCTGATTCATAAACGAGAATGGAATTGGCTGCAATTAATGTGGCGTACATAGGAGAATCTGCATTACCGGAGTTGGCACAATACTCCAGTTTATTTTTTTTTTTAAACTAGCTATAAGCACGGTTATTTCACAGTTCGGTAAATTCGACCGATTCTCCTAATGCCTGGCACCGCTTTGCCGTAATTACGCGTTGCCGTCCCGTTTTGCATGTCAGAAGAGACATTAAGCAATTTTATCAATTGAGAGGCCGTTCCTACTGTTCTAATTTCCCTCTGTAGCCCTCCTCCAATTTCTCCAAGAATATTTAATAACGGGCGGGCATTACCTGCAATTCTGGCACGAATTAAAATTTCTTCCTCCATTTTATCATACCCTGAGTCTTACATTATTATTATTATTATTATTATATAAAAGT
>NW_017158368.1:53063-62125 GCF_001652005.2 Ceratina calcarata
GTTAACTATGGTGGGGATAGAAGTTCAGTATTCTATCGAATCACTTGAATTTATAACATTGTCAATCACTCGACATATACGCGTCCGAGTTCAGGTTCAGAAAACATGCATTATACACCTAAAAAGAGAAAGAGATTCCTTCACGGTTCCTCTTCGTCGGCGAACGTACCCCCCCATTCGTTCACACTCCAGATGTTTTATATAGCTCAATGGCCATATGTAAATGGGGGAGAGCACATTGAGTATATAGTCGCATACAGTAGTGGGGAGAGCTCGGGAAGAGGGGAAATCCTACATTCTAGCATCCCTGAATTTATCTAACCTAACCTAACTTAACCACAATTGTAAATTCCTGTTGATAGCTTTTGTTAATATAAAAAGGATTGATTTGTTTAAACGAGACACGTATTTGGGATCGACGATGGAGCTAACCGTTTCGTCACGGTTGTTTCTCAAAGCTGTCATTCGGAATGGCGATTCAATTATAGATACGCAATAAAGAGAAAAACTGTAGAGTACGTGTCTTCGTCCGAAACGTCTGGCGACTGCCCAATTTTCAGTCACCAGGTTCCAGCAGCGCGTCGCCAATCCGATTGAGACCAATCAGAAGTCGGGGCTCTACTCTCGTTTTTTATTTTTTTTTTTTCGTTCATTTCATCCGCGATGGGTAAATCCAGTGAAATTGCGTCGTCGAATAACGCGAAATATAATGCCGGATAATAGACGACGGCGTGTCTCGCTCGAGTCGGATAAAACTTGATCTCCCGTCGGGACATTTTGATTTTTCGCCCCCGCCGTCTTTTCATCCCCCGTTCAATGTGTACGTCATTCTAAATAACCATTCCAGGTGGACTTTTCAACAAAAAAAAAAAAAACTGAGCTAACTGCTTTGTCCTGGTTTTATAACTAATTATAATTCAACGGTGACGGTGGATTTACTGCTGGACTTATTTGTCTCTGGTCTGAGGGATCAGGACAGGTGGTAATCGGTGTCGGTTCATCGATTAGGTGGGAAAAGTTGCGGTCAAACGGGACGCGAAGGCTAGGGCGAGAACGAGGGTGGGATTTATCGAATTCGAAGGGAATGTTGAGTTAAGATAAAGTCTCGACTGGCCCCACACTACCTCTCGGAACTTGTAAAGTTCGTCGGCAACTAAGTTGGAACGATAGACCGATGCCTTGATGCTCACCCAACGAAAAGAAAAATTGCCAGGGCCAACGACCTGTTCTCGCGATTCCCAAACGAGTCAATCCTCATTTTAATTAGTTTTCATTATTGCTGCTTTCACGTTTGGTGTTTTTTGATTTATTTTTTTTCTGACGTCGCGTTGTCTATAAGAACGTTCGATTTTATTGAGCAATTTTTTCGAGGGGGCAATTGGTATCCTGGTTTTCTCACCGTGATATGTAAACCGTGGCTCTATCCGCTTTCAACGATCTCGTTCACCGTACGTTCAGGTTTCATGTCTCGGAGGCAACTTTGCCAGCGCACGATAGCCACCGGAAGTCAACGGAGGAAGCGCTCGTTCCGCTTATCTCCGGAACAGATTGAGTAATAAGAATTTACTGTCGCAATACTCGTTTCCCTATCCGTGGATCTCGAACGATGCCCGATTTGATAAACAACGTCCTCCGGTTCCTGTTCCTGATCATCGATCGATCGATCGATCTCGATCTGAAAACACGATTTCATAAATATTGAAAATTTATACAGAGCTCGGAACTTTCGTCAGCCACGCGTAGAATTATACATAGTGCCTCGACTGAAGAGAAACAATTCCTGTTCTACGTAATATTATTTCATTCCGAATGTTATCGAAGCTTTCAATATTTTTAACGAACAGTGAAAACATTATTTCGCGGACGGAATAAAATACAGTGGATGAGGTATTGTAAGAATATATTTAAATGTCTGAGACCGTCTTTTGCGTCTCTGAAGTTAAATCTTTGCGTTCGACTCCATACTTAATGTCAAGGATTTCATCCTTGCAGGCATGAAGCCTTAAAAATTGCTATATTATACTAAAACTGCCATGATACTAATTTGCAAGAGAGAGCAGTCGATGGGAGATCAGCTGATTCCCCGCAAGGGTTCGACTGCCGTTGGGGTAGTCCAACCCCTTTAAGTTCCACTCAGCCTCTCTACGTTCTGAGCCTCTAACCATGCACGCCACCACTCGCCCCGAAATTTACCGCCATGCCAGATTGCGGGAAACAAACGGTTTTCACTTCCAAGACTACTACCAAGGATTCAACGCCGAGCTAACGGCTTTCCAAGAAGAACGTCATGAATGAGGAACTTAAGCTCTAATAAAATAACTAATGAATCATCTGTGAAGGTAGATAATGTCTATGAGGATCAGATCTTAGGAATTGTAGTCAGGACCTAAGTTAGTACTTAACTTATTAACAGTTTACTTAATTAGGAGTACTTATTAAGTACTCAAATAAATGTGTACTCAAACAGAACGTATATCAGATTACTAATACTAATGCAAAAATAATTTGTATCATCCTTTCATTTGTCCAATCACTCTTTCGACAGTTTTTACCATCTTCAGATCTTAGGAATTGTAGTCAGGACTTAAGTTAGTACTTAACTTATTAAGTTTACTTAATTAGCAGTACTTATTAAGTACTCAAATAAATGTGTACTCAAACAGAACGTATATCAGATTACTAATACTAATGCAAAAATAATTTGTATCATCCTTTCATTTGTCCAATCACTCTTTTGACAGTTTTTACCAGCAGAGCTCAACACAAGAGTCCGTGAGTCTGTTGTCTCATTAAAAGAACACAGTTTAGTGAATTGTACAGTTCCCGCGTTCTAATTACTGAGACGGTCTTATTACTGCGGGTTCGAGACCGCGAGGTCTAATTATAATACGTCTATGGGCTGCTCGTTGCGGTTGCCAACGTACAATCGACAGTGGATCTGATTCCTACCGATTTCAACGACGTCGTTGTACGCTCGCGAGAAACCTGACCGGTTTACCGCCGCTCCCTTACTACAGACTCGGTTGACGTTAATCCTCTTAAGGATAATTGACGTTACGCAAACGATAGTTCACTCCGCCCTTACCGCCGGCGAGGATACTCTACCCTCTGTACAGGGTTAATTACTGTTTCCAGCCTGGGTCCGTCCGTGAAGTGGGGGCGCTGCGAGTCGTGCCGATAGAATCATTTTCCTGCAACAGTGGTTTTACTATTAAATCGGATCACGTGAGGGATGCTTTCTTTAACTCACGAACTTTTGCAGGACTCACTTCTCTGAAACCATTTTATATTGGATCCAGAGCTACTCGGACGTAGTATCTCATTCGATAAGAATTGTAACTTCGGATTAAACCATTCACTTATCTAATCTCGTGGAGGAACTTTGGAACAAGTTTTCTCCCTTGAGATATTCATGAGTCTTTCACAGAATTATTTCTATTTGACCCTATTATTGTCAGTCCCAGAGATGATATGTCATTGCGGTTTACATGACTTCATGAATAATTTAATTCCTCTTCAGAAATATATGAATCAGTCGAAATATTCATGAAAGACTGAATGACCTGAAAACTGTGAATCGCAAACAGATTTGTATCTCTTATCGACATAGGAATTGTATGAAAAATAGTAGAAAGACTGAAGAGAAGCCAAGAGGAGGAGTTAAAGTCGAGCCATAAATACCGTGGCATAATGCAACTTCCATTTCCGTGATGGAGTGGCCGAGGGTGGTGTGCAACGCGAGCTGCAAGAATAATATAAGGCTAATAAGCTCTTAAATTCACCGGGAGACCTCTTGCCCGTGAGTTATCTATGGATTGCAGGTGTAAAAATAATACCGCCGCTCCTTGCCGCGTGCATGCCTCATTTTTATCGCCCAGCGCATGCAAGATGCCACGAAACCACCCCAGACTTTTAAACCTCCACCAGACGACGCTCGAGCCTGTCCAATTAAACTGCCACGTGACAATTATACAGAAATAATTTTATTATTACGTGAATTATGCAATATTATAAAATGAATATGGTAATTTAGATTAGCCTGTTTGACCGAAAATTGGAGGCAATGAATTGGTAGATAGTTACGGTCGACGGATGATTAGCGGTTGTACAAATGACAGAGTAGATAAGGTAAGACACGGTTATTTGCCTGCGGGAGATTCCTTCCTTCATATTCCAGCCGAGTGGCAGTTCCTCTTATCTCCACTCTTACTCCGCGCGGCAGTTCCTCTGAGCTGATAAAGGAATTCTGATAGAAGTTAATGCGAAATTACGCCGGGCCATTGAATCAGCCCGGCGACGTCGCACGCGTACCCGTGTGGCTTTAACCCCGTCAGTTTAACATCCGACCCGGTCTCCTGTGTTTGCAATAAAGCGTCAGCGGAAAATAATGTCACCTGGCTATCACTTCCTACCCCAGTGGTTAAATAAAATTGTTACATTCATCAGTGATCGTTGGTTTATACAATGATGGATGTATCACTTGATTCATTTTACAATTCAACCTTCCATTTTCAACAATTTTAACATAATTTATTATAATAATAAAAAAATAGAAACGTCGAATGAATAAACCGTCACTGTTCCTCTAATCACGCGGCACCGAGCGAGAACGTGAGGACGTATTATATTATATAACATATTCTGGGGAATTATTACAACGCAATAGTATTTCGTCAAGCTCGTTACCTTCCAATTTACCGGCGTAATTAATGAAATCGTAGCGACGCCGCTGGAATCGACGGTGGCACACATACATCCGATCCGAGGCGCACGCCAGTCACGTCTGCGACTAATTTGCTTTACTACTTGTATAATACGTCCAAACAATTATTGCGCCCGGCGAAGTAACCGCGGCAGCTGAATGAACAGGCGTACCGGAAAGTATACTGCGATCCGTGGACGTGTTCGCTTCTGTCTCCAGATTACCAGGGCTCCCCCGTCAGAGGGGGTCCGGCGGAATCAATTAAACGGGCAAACTAATAACACTTGAAACCTCTAATTAGTGACGTTTCCAACGGGCGACGACGGCTCAGGCGAGGACTTCATTATCTCGCTGACAGATTTAACTGTTTTTCAATCCCCAGACTCATTCACGTGGCGATCACACAATTCGGTTTCTTTTACAATTTATATAAAATGTCCCAGGAAAAATGTTAGAACTGAGAAGGAATTATTCTAGAAGTATTTCTGAACAACATTTTCCTTTGGCAAAATGCGATAGGACGCATGGTTTTTGAATTATTAGCGAAAAACTGTTGGCCAATGAGAGCACGCGTAGGGCCCGTGCTCAGCCACGGGAGTGGGGGTTCGCGACGCTCGGCAGTGGCTCAGCGTGGGCCCGCGCTCAGTTACAGGAGTGGGGGTTCATTAACGCTCGGCAGTGGCTCAGCCACGGGAGTGGGGGCTCGGCTCGTGACGCTCGGCAGTGGCTCAGCTCGGGCCCATGTGCAGTCACGGGAGTGGGGGCTCTGCTCGTGACGCTCAGGAGTGGCTGAATACGGGCCCTACGCGCTTTCTCATTGGCCAACAGTTTTTCGCTAATAATTCAAAAACCATGCCTCGCTTTGCATTTCGCCAAAGGAAAATATTGTTCAGAAATACTTCTAGAATAATTCCTTTTCGGTCCTAACACTTTTCCTAGGACACTCTTTACATACATTGTAAAATAAACCATATAAAAAATTGTATAATTGATATTCCTTCGTTTATTGCTTAACAAGGATGTAGATTTTGCGAATGTAGAGAAAGGTGGAGAAGTAATTTTCCTTAATTCGAGGAAACTGCGTCGCTACGTTTCGAGAATCGTGTACAGTCTCCGTTATACAGTTTTTCACGGCGGGACGATAAACGCCCGCGCCTCGGATCGATCGTAATTCCGCGCCGGGTGATTGTGCACGGATTAAACGGACAGTTAATGCGCTGAATAAAAGGTGTAACGGTGCACGGGGAAACAACGAGGCGGCATTCGCCGCCGTCGGGAATCTCCGCCCGTTGGAACTTTACCGGGTACGTACCGGTCTTACGGTAATGGGCTAATAAGCGGGCAGATTTAAGGCCGACGCTCGCGGCACGTACCGAGACACTTACGGGGAATTAAGTAAACTCGAAAATTCATTAGCCAATTATTAAAATCTTCAGTCTATTCCAACGGTATTTCGGCCCTGTAATTTATTTATTAGCTCAGTTTATGTCTCTACTTGGCATCGTCACTGGCTGTGACACAGCAGTTATTAAGAAATTACATAATTAACATTCTGTCCTAACTTTTATTATACAATTTTTATTATATAATTATTTTATAATGTTATTAACAAAATGGCATTGTTCAATTCTATGAAAAATGAAAAGAAATTCTGTTAAATTTGTTGTAAAGACAAATACTGTGCGGAGGATAAAAAGTAAGATAATTAATTTGATGTTGAAAGAAACGTGACTCGGTCGCATCGACGGGACAGCGTCGAACGGTGGCGGCGGGAGGAGTTGAGCGCGCGGTAAATCTGCCAAATAATTGTACGTTCGAAAGCGCTTAATTGCAACGGGGAGGGATGGGGGTGAACGAGGGGGAGGTCTGTACAATAAATTGCAGTCCAATTCCTGGCGAAACGGTCGACGAAACGTCTACTCCGCGACCCCGCGGCTACGCGGGATGGAAAGATGCAGCCACGCGCTTTTCATCCACAGCTCGGCTTGTCCGCGAAATTAAATTCCCCTTCCAGCTTTACAGAATCAACGGAGGGTTTACGACTTAAGTCCCCCATCTCCGCGACGATTTAATTAACATCGACTGTGGTTGGTTTATGGGTTCAAACGCCATTTTGGAACATGCGTTATTATTCTCAAATTCAAAGCGAGGCACGGTTTTTGAATTACTAGCGAAAAACTCTGACCAATGAGAGCGCGCGTAGGGCCCGCGCTCAGCCGCAGGAGTGGGGGCTCTCGACGCTCGGCAGTGGCTCAGCGCGGGCCCGCGCTTGGAAGTGGGGGTTCAGCGACGCTCAGCCACCGGGTGGGGGCTCGCGACGCTCGACAGTGGCTCAGCGCGGGCCCGTGCTCAGCAACGGGAGTGGGGGCTCGCGACGCTGGGTAGTGGTTGAGCGCGGGCCCTACGCGCGCTCCCATTGGTCAACTGTTTTTCATCAATAATTCAAAAACCGTGCCTCACTTCGAAATTCGCCAAAAGAAAATGTTCTTCAGAAACACCACCAAAATCACACCTCGTCTGCTCTAACCCTATTTCTGGAATATCCTTTAATAATTGATTGACCAATTCATATAATATTCTATATTCTCCTCTACTTGTATATTAAATTTAACTGAATGTGTGTAAAAGTATACCAGAGATAAATTAATTATTTTCCTGGTGCAAACAATAAAACATTTCGACGGAATTAAACAATAAATATTGCCAGAGTAAATTGTGTGTTATAAATATTTGCTGATTTAACAGAGAGAGACCCATTCGCGTTTCTTAAGTTTAACGTCGCGCTAGCTACAAGCTTAAGGACGCAACAAGAATAGGAGAACGGTAT
This sequence comes from Ceratina calcarata, assembly GCF_001652005.2. NCBI lineage: Eukaryota > Metazoa > Arthropoda > Insecta > Hymenoptera > Apidae > Ceratina > Ceratina calcarata. Next base: position 60,593 of record NW_017158368.1, read on the forward strand.
AATTTTATTTCTCGTGTTCTTGGGAATAAAAAATGTAAGAACCGGGTACAAGGGATAATATCTTGTTAAGATAAGGATTTTCGAAAGTTCCTGTTGGAGTATCGCAGTATAAAAGGCGCGATAAGAAAGGGAAACGGTGAAATTGTTGGAGGAGGCTGCCTCAGGCTCGAGCAAAGAGGGTGAAACGAGGGAATGAGCAACGAACGTTAGAAATTTACTAATGGAACGGACACGAGGGGGGGTAAGACGAGGAACCGGGTGGAAACGAAACGAGGGTGGATGGAGGCTCAAGTAAGTGGGCCACGATGAAACAACGGAGGTTCTTCGACACCAGCTCTTTCCTTCCGTTTCACGGTGGTCACAGTGCTACCAACCTCGCCTATCGTCAAACCCCTTGTCTTCTCATTGCAGTAGTTTTATGATCATAGACTAGAAATAAAATAATTATTTATTTAAAACAGATTTCCTAAACAATTTTCATTATTTTATATGAAAAACTGTAACCTAATTGTTATTATATTTAGTTTAAAAANTATTATATGTTTATTGTAAAATGATTTACGTTGATTTTTATTTATTTACTTTTCTGACACAGAACGTTTGACTATCCTCGGAATTCCAGAGACGAGGAGGAAGGGAAATAGCCGTGGACAAAGCGCGATCGAAGCCCAGCCGTTCCTCACTAAATAGACGACATCGTCTCGCGTCACGGTTTTCAACCCTTTCGACCGATGCCGGTCAGTAATTACTCCGGCGCGTAGGGCCACGGTACAAATACAAGCGCGACGCGCCCGGCTTAAATCGTCCCGCTTTGCCAATTGCCTGGCTGCCCCGTCGGGTTTAAACCCGTGTTTCCCTTACGGCGTTCCTTCTTTGTGACGCGACACGCTGCGAGGTATGCCGCTGCCGGAGAAACGGGCAACCCCGTTTCAGATGGGCCCTTTTATACTTCGCATTTACTGCTTTGACGGCGCTAGAATTTCCAAGGGAAATTCGGGGAATTAATCCTTTGACGGTATACATTTTACAAATAACAAACAAATAGTGAAACCGAGCAGATTGTTATGTAAATATTTCCTTTAATCCTAATAGCCAGAGGGTTTATGTATATAAAATGAGATAGAAAAATTCAATGATCGCAATTATGTACTATTTCTGTTGGGTTAGACTCGGCTGTGAGAAAACGACTAATTGCCATAATCAATTTTTGAAAGTATTCCAGTATTAAAATTTGAGTGATTTCAATAATTCCGATCATTGAATGATTTTATTTAAAACAATAGACTAGCACGACACTAAAATATAGACGTCAATGAATCTAACAGCTTGCGAGCTAGCTACTAACTTACGAGTACTAGTCCTGGCAATTAAGTACTTCTTCTAAGTAAACTACTAATAAATTGAGTACTAATTTAAGCAACCTGGCAATAGTTCTGACGATTAATAAGTATTTCTACTAAGTAAACTGCTAATAAGTTAACTACTAACTTAAGACTACTACTCCTGATATTTAATAAGTACTCTCTCTAAGTA